>NW_009930484.1:0-15026 GCF_000696875.1 Nestor notabilis | reverse complement strand
CTCTTTCTGTCAAGGCATGAGTATTAACTTATCAGTATCTCTTGTACTACAAAGGTGAACTCATTGTCATTGTCTCTCTCTGACTGACTTCAATGGGAGATGTGACAAAAGTACAAATGATTAAAACAATCCACGTAATTTTCTGGGACATACAGGCAGCTTTGTCAAAGGTGATATGATCTGTGTCTGAGCATGTACATAATAAACTGTTGGTATATTTATGGGACAATAAGGAATATTTGATTCCACTAATTTAAATGGCGTTATTGTACTAGCTGAGGTGGAAAATACATGTATAGTGGTGTCTTAAAATGCAGGAGGTTAACATACAGGACATGTCTGGGAGAAGACAGCTCTATGCATTAGTACCCAGTTAAAGCAAGCAGACCAAAACCAAGCCATGGGTAATGGAATGGGATTGTGAATCGATGAGACAGACTTCATTTAATGAATCTGTTGTTTATCAAAATGATAAAAACCTCCTGTACAGGGAAAGACATCTATTACCTGCTCTCCTATCAGCTGTTTAACAACCTTTACTATAAGACTTCAGTACTCCACATTATATCTAGAAGTTGTAACATGGAAAAAATAAAATCTATAGCTCTTAAAGCTCTCACAACTTCCTCCAATTCTGGATAATCCGTATATTTTTGCACTTAATTTTATAGATATATATTGTTAGGGCAAGCAGTCACTTGCCAACATGTCTGTTCAAATAAATAAGCATGTAGTCCTGTCCTGGGTTCAGCTACAGCAGTCATTTTTTCTCCTTCTTAGTAGCTGGGGCAGTGCTGTGGTTTTGACTTTCAGCCTGGGAACAACGTTGATAACACCGATGGTTTTAGTTGTTGCTAAGTAATGTTTACTCTGACCAAGGACTTTCTCAGTCTCATGCTCTGCCAGGGAGGAGGGGAAGCCAGGAGGAAGCAGAGGCAGGACACCTGACCCAAACAGGCCAAAGGGCTATTCCATACCACAGCACATCATGCCCAGTATAGAAACTGGGGGGAGTCACCTGGAAGGCCCAGATCGCTGCTCAGGTTGGGCTGGGTATAGGTCAGCGGGTGGTGAGCAATTGTATCCTCTCCCCTTGTTATTTCCCTTATCATTGTTATTATTATTGGTATCAGTAGTGGCTTTGTATTATATCTTAGTTACTAGACTGCTCTTAAGCAGTGGGAGTTATGTTTGTCCGATTCTCCTCTCCACCCCTCTGGGAGCAGGGGGAGGAAGAAGTAGGGGGAGCAGGTGAGCAGCTGCGTGGTTCTGAGTTACCAGCTAGGCTTAAATCATGACAAGCCCTTTTCTTCTCCTTACAGGATACCAGCTTTATAATGCATCATGCTACACAGAGCAAACTCGATAAAACAGCTACTTCAGATGGGCAGATGTGAAGGGACTGACTGGGAACTGAGAGAAGCTTTGGCTGATGAGAACATGAGCTGGCTTCAGTGTGCACTTGCAGCTCAGAAAGCCAACCTTATCCTGGGCTGCATCAAAAGAAGTGTGACCAGCAGGTCAAAGGAGGTGATCCTGCCCCTCTGCTCTCATGAGACCTCACTTGGAATATTGTGTGCAGTTCTGGTGTCCTCAACATAAAAAAGACATGGAGCTGTTGGAGCAAGTCCAGAGGAGGGCCACGAGGATGATCAGGGGCTGGAGCACCTCCCGTATGAAGACAGGCTGAGAAAGTTGAGGCTGTTCAGCCTGGAGAAGAGAAGGCTGTGTGGAGACCTCATAGCAGCCTTCCAGGATCTGAAGGGGGCCTACAAGGATGTTGGGGAGGGACTCTTTGTTAGGGACTGTAGTGGTAGGACAAGGGGTAATGGGTTCAAGCTTAAACAGGGGATATTTGGGTTAGATATAAGGAAGAAGTTCTTTACTGTGAGGGTGGTGAGGCACTGGAATGGGTTGCCCAAGGGAATTGTGAATGTTCCATCCCTGGTGGTGTTCAAGGCCAGACTGGACAGAGCCTTAGGCGACATGGTTTAGTGTGAGGTGTCCCTGACTGTGGCATGGGGGTTGGAACACGATCTTAATGTTCTTTCCAACCCAAACCATTCTATGTTTCTATGTCCCCACACATGCCTGGTCCTATCATCAAGCCTGTGCAAATTAGAAAGTTACTGGACCTTTTGTTTAATTTGAACATCTTGTATGTGCTTGGACAAAGATAACAAAACAAAGTCTGTACAAAATTTACTTCATATTCTACCTGTGAGGATGTATTTCATGCAGTTACATTTTGACTGCATGCCAAGTGAAAGGCATGAAAGTCAGTTCAATGGGAACTATGCCGGCCTTGGATATAAACCAGTGATTATGCTATAGGATGCAGATATGAGAGAGAGACAGCCATGAAAGATAGTAAAGATGGTTAACTCACACTTGGGCCAAGTAGGTTTCATGGTTGTTTATAATCTCTGTTTTGATGCCTTGTTGGTTTTGCTGAGTATCACAGGGATGCTAATGACAGACGCAAAGGGAGTATAATCCTGTCTATTCTTAGTTTTGCCTCTGACAGTGCCAGCTCCTTTGGAGGCAGGCAAAAGAATGCAGAGGTGGGATAGGCTACCCCCAGATAAATTTGATGTTTCTGAAATCTGGTGGTTGCATTGGTGCAGAAAACATTATATATGCTGAGGTGACACTGCCTGTATTATGCTAAGAGTTTTGTGATCATATTCCTTCTTCAGAATGTAACCTCATTTTTAATCCAGCTTTATTACATGACTACCTTACTCATTTGCTAATGTTTAGTTCTCCTGCTCTATCATGTTTTTACTCAGAAATTAAAAACATGCCTGCTGATTGACTTCATGGGCATCCTTATCCAAAAAAGACACACTTAATTCTGAGAAAATTTCATGGCTAATATTTCTGCAAAGTCAATAGTATGCTCTGCTTTAATACCTGATTCTACGTGAATGCCAGCTTAGCTCTGCCAGTCTCCTAAGCAATTTAATCACTAGGAGAGCATCTCCACCTCCTCTGGTCACTCAGAGTTTTGTGAACTTTTCCTTAATATTTCCAGGACATTTTGGTGTAAGAATTACAATGGCCATAAGCAGCAGAATCAGCCTCTGGGTTTTACTTATATTCCCGTTTTGCAGACACTGTGATTAAACCAGTGGAAAGGGTTCTGTTGATAGTTGTGATAGATCTTTTTCTAATAGCAAGATGTAACGATTCATTTTCTGAATTTACTTATCCCTCTCTTGAAAATGCATAATACAAGTTTCTTCCTAAGCAAATAGACTGTTTGTAAAATATTGTGGTTTCAAAACTAATAAAAAATAATTTAAAAAAAATTCTAAACAATAGAAAAATAGCTGTTGTGAGTGAAGGATTTTGGGTTGTTTCAGCATTACTGATCTCTAACTGTTGGGAAATTTTACAGTATTTTTGTAATTTTTCAGTCAACAGATATTAACTGTGGGCTTAACATCTGTTTTATTGAAGCAAAATATGCATCTTAATGCTTCCTTTTAAAAAGAGTTTTTGAATTTTAACCTCCGAAAACTTGGAGCACAGAAAGGGGTTGGGTTGGAACTAGATGATCTTAAGGTCCTTTCCAACCCAAACCATTCTATGATTCTATGTATAAGAAGTCATCTGTTTTCTCCATACTCTTTGACTTACTATCAAAAAACATTGAATGTGGGGATCTTCAACACATTTGAGTGACTGCTGCTGAAGCAGTTCTACTTTATTTTGAGATTTATTTATCAATTTCAATTAATTGTTCATACCAGAATAAAATAGGTAAGGGAATCATGTCCAGTCTTACAGAAAGAAAGTGGAAGGGGAAGGAAAAGAAAGAGGATTGGGAAAAGGAAAGGAAAAGAGAAAGGTAAGGAGAAAGAAAAAGGAGAAAGTGAAGCTGAAGGCCAAAGGGAGCAGAAAAAGATATGACAAGAGGAAAAGTAGACTCAAATGTGAATTCCGTGAAAATCTTCCCTCTGTTGTAACTCACATGAAGCTAGTTTTGCAATTTGACATAAAGAAACCCCTTTTTATTTCTCTTTCTAAGTGAAAGATGTCCAAAGAAAAGACTCTCCTTGTGAAATGTTTGCTTCTAGTATTTTCCTTTTCTCTTACATCAAGGAATATAAAATTTAAACACCATCACATTTGATAGACATGCAGTTGGAGGTCAAAATTCTGTCAGATAAGAAGAAGACGTTTAGAGTGATATGGATCAGGCCAAACCGAATAGGTTAATTTCCATCTGTCAGTTATAGACAGCTTTGCTCTGAATTAATTTTCTTGTCTGACTTTATGCTTTTGCTGTTAGGTGGTACACTGAGATGCTGCCACTTGGGATAGGGGCTTGTTTCCTTGAGTGTTTGAGCACTTCACAATTATTTCCACGGTATGCTGGCTTTGAGTCAAGGTCTTGTGATATTAATATCACTTTATTTATCCCTTTTTCTGTGTCTCACAGTGTTTTTTCCAGTGGTGAGCTCAAGCAGTTTCTGTCTTGTTCCTTATAGAAGCACAAAAAGTGGTGTTTCTGGGTTGCTTTTTTGGGGGGTATTTTTTTTTTTGTTTGTTGTTGGTTTTTTTTTTGTTGTTTTGTTTTATTTTGTTTTGTTTTGTTTTGCTTTGTTTTCTTTGTGGTGAAATGTTCATTTTGCTAAGACTACTGTTGCATTGTTGCAGTGTTTTTGGTGCCTTAGCCTTTGTAATGCTATGGGACTTCCCTTTACAACTCTGGAGCCTACCATTTTACTTTGCAGTCTTTCATCTACACACCCAAAGGATTCCTGACAGTGCTTTTACCTAGTGTTCTAGCTGCTCCCTTACCCTTGGCATTACTCCCCTGAACCTTTGCTGGGACTTTTCTCTTGTGGATATTGGTTGCCACTGAGGTTTAAATCATCCTGCTCTTTTCCTGCCTTTTTACCTTTTTTTCTTTCTAGCTTCTAGTTCACACCTGTACCCTAAAATACCTTTACCCTTTGCATCATAGCTTTTAGTCTATAACTTTATAAGAGAAAATACAGACCCGAGGAGGTTGGAAGTGGGTAATAGTTATATCGCTTTCCAGTAAATTTGATGTAATAATTATATACCTACCTACTTGCTAAAAAGTTAGGTGATATTTAATAACACGAATATCAGCACTAATAGTGTCATAAACAGAAACTACCAGTTGGGTCATTGTGTTAGTCTCAATGAAAAATCACCATCTGCATACTAGAGAGAAGGATGATCATCACGGGATCCCACTGCTCACCATTGGTGGAAATCTTTGTTTTCCTACACCTTTCCTCTGCTCAGCGTTTGTTGGGCTTGGTGTTTTTTTACCCATGAGGTAACTTTGAAGTTGATGTAAGCACTCTCCTAATCTAGCAACAGCACCCCTTAGTACATTAGGCACCCCTGTGCAACAGCTAGTAAGTCTAAGTGTGGACAGTGAACAGTGGAAGTTTATCCACACAAGTTAATGTTTGTTTAGCCTGTTTGTTATTCTTATAAAATCATCATATCAAATTATAAAAAGAGGCATTTCTAATGTTGTCTACTTGGAAATTCATTAAAATGATGTTTTGTTAATATTAAATTAACTCTTATCAGCCTCTTCTTGACCATAGAACATCTGCTGACAAACTTTTGTGAATTGTCTTCAGGCAGGCTTCTGCTGTGAGTTAAAAGCAACAGAACAAAGCACCCTGCATTATTTTTTTTTCTTTCATCCTCTGAATGAATAAACCCCCTCTTCATTCTCATTTTTAAGGTTTGAAGTCTTTACAAATCATTGGTTTTCTTTATTTGGCAAAGAAGACTGACAACAACCAAATTTTTCTAAAATAATTTTACATACAAGCCATTTTGGACAGGTGCACATGAGAAAAAGCAGTGTTTGAAACAGCTGTAAAAGATAGATTTGGTTTTGTTTTTCATTTTGCCCTTGAAAGAGGTTACAGCGAGATTAGGTGAGGCCTGTAGCAGAAAGGTAATGTCAATTTTGACAGTAGCATTTGGGCACATGGTCACCCTCATCAACCATGTGGGAGGGATGACAGATCCATAGCTGCTGGTGTTAGCCCACACTGCCAGTGATTTTTGTCTTAGTTATCACAGGGGAGCTATGAACTGAGAGGGCAAAAGGCAGAGCCCTGAAGCGACCTCGTTTCCTGTGGGATGCTGCTGCTAGGAATGACAAAGGTTCTGACAGAGTTATACTGGGTTTAGAGTTCTATTAGTTCTGCAACCTGAATTTTCTTTTCCACTATTTTCCTTGCAAAGCTGATGTTAGAATTTCATCCAGTTTTTCAGTCACTAACAAGAAAGTGTCCTGGCAGATCTAAGGGAAGGTGCCATTTTATGTTTGCTGTGGGTGACTGTTAGTTGGCTTCATGTTACCTTATTTTCGGTTTTTGTTTTCCTACGAAGAATACAAAGGTATCTTAATGTCACTAAGAGATTGAATTTGTTGATTTAGAGGAGAAGCCTGTGCTGGTTATAATATTTTTGTTACCTTAAATTAGCTGTTTAGATAAAGTTGTCAACTACTAAAAGAATCCAGTAATACAAGAACAGAGAATGAGTGTTTCTCAGTTACAGTAATGGCTATTACTGTTACAAATTTATAGGTCTGGAATATAATACAGCCACAATAGATTGCTTAAATATGTCATCTAGAGGACTGTTAATACATTAATATATGAATATTTTATGAAGGTCATTAACCTTGATAATTTACCTTAGAATAACTTTGGAATGGCTTGATCTTGATTAGTTTCTAATGGAGCTTGAATCACCTAGATGTTAATCTTCCCTGTGGGGCTGGCAGGTTGTTGATGTTATATCAGATTGATAATTATTCTGCTTTCATCACCTTCATATACTTCAATGTAGAACTACTTTTATATGTTTAGTAATGGAATCAACGAATATTAGAGATATAGGGGACCTCCAGAAGCAAGTCTGTTCGTTACAGTAGCTTGAGACATGACCAAAGGAAGGACTAACTGTGCCTGTTCTACTTGTTTTCTAGGGTCCTTTCTTTACCCTGCTTTTAAAAATGTCCAGCATGGCAAGTCTGTGATGTCCCCAAGCACCATACCTTGGTGCTTGCGTTATCTTGAGGAGTGGGGAGTTTTTCTAAATATCTAACATTTCTGCTGTGGTATTAAATTGAATTATTTTTATGCTCTGCAAAATGAGTGAGGAAAACAGATTGTTCTCTCTCTCTCTCACTTCCCTGACCCCTAGATTTTTTATTTGAATACTGCAATTAAATTATATTTTCTTTCCTTGCCTAGTGCTCTTTAGTTTGAAATTGTTTCTCTCATAGGACAGCCTTTCTCACAGGGCCTAGAAGGTAGTTGAGTCATACAACATGGTCATTTATGTTTTGGGAGTTGAGGAAGAGAGGACAGAGACAATAAATTATCAGATACCGGGAGAAAGGTAAATATGCTGGATGGGAAATTTTCAGTGCTGTACAGAAACCTCCTTTCTCCTAGATATTGAGGATATGCTGTGGGCTGTTTGATTTCTATGCTGTTTGTTTTGTTTTGTTTTGTTTTGTTTTGTTTTGTTTTGTTTTGTTTTGTTTTGTTTTTCGTAGTAGGAATGCATAGGTTAAAAGAATAGTTTATCAACTGTTGTTTCCTAGTAAAGAGAATATGGAAAATTCAGAGCTATGAAGGAAGTTTTAAACACAGGGGGACAATTAGGGATTTAGATAGCAAGGACTACTCCAGTTTAAGAGATGGGAAAAAGAAAGAGAAAACTGGAGAAAGCCAGGATGGAGACACTGCCAAAATGAGAGCTGATTGATGAAACCAGTCAGCCCAGACAATCTTGTGTCTGAACCCAGTCAGACTGTGGGGAATGTTTTGTGACACCTTCTCTCTCTGGCTGTTTTTCTTTTTACAGGACTAAAATGTCTGCAGTACCCAATTAGATATGCAATAGAAAAATATGCAGTATATTTGTTTAGAAAGGGGAGTAGTAAATACAGAATAGCAGAAGGCATAGAAATAGAAAAGGATATGAAGTGTTTGGTTAACAAGAACCTCATATACCTCTTGATGAGATGTCAGATTATTATAACTAATATTAGAACAATATCTTCAGAAAGAGGTAGGCATTTTATTTTACTCCGGATATTCTAAATCCCTGATTTCACTCTCACAGCAGAAAAAAAGAGAGGTAAAGTAAATTTTTAAAGTATGACTTGTTCAAGATTGCACAGATAGGCTGTTCTGGAACTGAATATTTCAGTCTAGGCCTTTTGGATCCCAAAACAGTGACTTAATTATTCCTAACTATTAGCCCTCAAGAACATTTTGTCCTTCAGCATTATCTCATTGTCAGAGGGTTAAGTAAAGGCTGCGTTTTACCAGAAACCAAAAAAAGCAAGCTCTGTAGACTGCATTTCACAGTATTCATTTCTTCTAACTTGGCTCAGCTTAGGAAGCTATTCTTAATGCACGTCTTTTTCCTCCTACATATTTGTAGAAACCTCTCTTTCACCCCCTGCACTGTCCTTACAAGACTCCACATTATGGATTTCCTTTCTTCCACCATTTTGACTCCATGTTTAGTGAAGAACAAAGTACCTAGCTGACACTAGGTGGTATTGGAGTTCTTTTATTCTCATGAATGATTTGAAACATACTGCTATCAAGACATTTAATTCATGTATATGCCTTTTTTAGAATCACCATATGACCTAGAATTAATCATCTGTCTTTGAAGAAGGCAGTTTACTCAGTCTAATGTAGTTTGCAAACTGTTTCACCACTCAGCAGCCTTGAACTCTCAACAAACAGATTTACGACCCTGACAGTCATTTTAGCCATATGAGCATTGTTAGGATAACAGTGAAGTTAGAGAAGGAAAGGATGGAAAATTACAGGGAAATATTGCACCAACTGAAGATGGCTGTACTTGTAGGTTAATAAAGAGGGAGAGCTACTGAAGCATAAAAGAAGAGTTAAAAAACTGTTGCTGCTTGATTGGCATGTTTGCTTTTTGTTTTCTACAGGTGGCTTCAGAATATTTCCCCTGACTGTTGTCCAAGATATAAAATACACAACCAGACAGGAAAATCACAGGCTAAACATTCAGAAAGCTACCTTAATTTTTTCTTGGTTTTGTTTTCCCAAATGCATTGTAAAATGACAATTTTTTGTAAGTGTGCTTGGTTCCAATGAAGAAGCAAGTGATCACGACTTACATTAAAAGAATTGAACAATGTAGGCTAGTTCAGTAGGCTATCATGGCAAAATTTCAACATGACTGACATTCTCATTGTGCTTGAAAGTGGGAGGTAGGTGGCATCCTGAAACAATTGTTCTTTGTGCTGCTAAAATGATGCTTTCTAATTGATATATCACTTCTTTCTCATAAAAGCAATCCAGTAAATAAATACATTCATAAAACCTTGTTCAGAAGTAACTGTTGTTTTACAGAACTCAGATAGTTGCATCAAAATAACATATTCCTCTTTAAAACTCTTCATTCTTCAAACATTCAAAATATCTGAAAAACAGAAGAGAAAAAAATAGTGTAAGAAGGGCTTTTAAGTCACAGATTCAGTTTCATATTTATAAAAATGTGAGAGACAATGAAAAGAATGAAAAGATGTTTTATATTCCTGAACAGCTTTCGTAAAGCCTGAGAACAGAACATTGATTTACAGTACAGAGTATGATGACAAAACTAGGGAAGTAGTACTGAAGTGGCCAGCTTTAGTACAGAAGCACAGTGGAAGGATGTCTAAAATTTGGTAGATGTCCGTTGATGGCTAAATCATCCTGTTTGCTTGCCACACTGCTTTCCAATGAAGATATGTAAGTGTTTCCTGGACATAAATTCTAATGCCAGTCATGGTCAGACAATTTTTATAGACATAAATCTGTCATGCCTGGGGAAATGCTTACAGAATATTTTCTTGGTTTTCCTTTTTTAACTTTTTCCAATCTAAAGTGAGGGACTATTCAAGTACATCTGCTTCCTCCTTCAGATCCCTTCATGAATGAAAGACACATTCTGGTCTTCTGTTAGTGTTCTTGGCAATAATAATTTCTCTAAAAAATGTTTGATAACCAGGACATTTTGTTAAGGTTTGGCAGAAAACATCAGCAAACAAAGTGACCGTGAGTGTACGTGCACAGCTGAAGGAAAAACAAATATTTTCTCCACAAGCCCCAGAGCTAATTTTTGTAGCTACTCTTCTCATAGTTTAGGGCTTTCTTCCTTCTTTTTCTTATTTCTTTTTTTTTTTTTCCCCCATCCTGCTTACCCTGTCCCCCCGACTTTCCAGTATGCATTCCCTTTCACTCAACTTTTTCACTCTCTCTGTCTTCTTTGTACAGTCCCTGTTGTCACTTGGAAAATCTTTAATTTGTCTCTGTGAAGACCTTTGTGTAACTATTTCTTTCTGGTTATGGTGAAATTAATTATTTGATAAGGAAAATCAGATTGGTTTATTTCTCTGCATTTGGCCTGAGAGTTTCTTGAAATAAGGATTTTCCTTTCTGGTGTGTCCATAAAAATATTTACATCTTCTTTCAGTAAAAGAAATATAAAATAATAGTGATAATCTAGAATTGTCCTTTTGTGAAACTGCACTTGATTTGTAGACTGAAACTTGCCTTTTTTACACTGAAAATATTTAAGCTAGTCCTAACTATGTAGCAGTTTATCCCTTCACGTAGCCATTATTCAAAGCTGTTTTCAAAAAGTCAGTTGTTACATCTCCAAAACATGAAATCAGTTCTTGTATTTTGGGGAGACTGTGACTTGTTAAGCAGCAGACTAAAGGTCTGAGGATGTCTGCAGCTTGTTCTGAACATTAGATATGGATCTTTTCTAGGGAACTGTAAAAGCAATGCACACTGCCAGTTTATTTTGTGCAAACCCTGGACGCTGTTTAAAATAGGCCATAAAGAAGTGGTTTGAGAAATCAGAAGGGAGGCTTTTGAGGGGTAGGAGAGGTGTAAGCATTCGGGTACCTCCTTATGTTTCCAACAGCTATTTTTGCACTCTGTTAGTACAAGATTAATTAATTTAAATACAGGTAAACAGTGCCAGGGCATTGGAAGTAAATGGCCATAAATGAATCAGATTAATGAATCAGTTTTGCAAGATATATCAGGGATTCAAGCTTCTTCTCAAGCTTCTTCTAAATTAACCTTCCTTTAATGTGAAGGCCTATTAAGATGACCTAAATATTTTCCAGCCATGTGACTTTCTCTTCTGTTTCATTCATTATTCTGGTGTAATGAAAGCTTTTTCTCAAAGAAATTGCCTGGTCCATGACACTTGTTTTTATTTCTTGATTTTATTCTTAAAATAAAATTGTTAAATAAAGAGAAAACGGCCTCAAAAATGTGTATTTTGCACATTCTTCTCTGCAAAGATGAGAATATCAATAATGTAACTGGTAACATTCAGTGAAAATTAAAGTATCTTCTCATTGCAAATTCTGCTTTTTAATATATATATTTAAAGTGACTGCTCCCTTTTCTGCAGCTTCATATGATGTTTTTCTTTTTTTCCCCTTCAGATGAAAGTCATAAAACATGCTGTAGTACTAGTAAAAGAATTATTCATAGTCCAAATTCATTGCAAAGTGTTTTCTTCATTCCGAGAAGGTGAAACAAGGAAATGGAAATACAGGTTGCAAGAAGAAGCAAAGAAAGCTTAAACTTGAACATGGATTTAAGACATTTTATGGAGCAAATGCCTACAAATGCCTTTACTGAAGTAAAGAAGGATTTTGCTATTGATTTGTGTGATTTGCATGGAACCTAGTTGCTTTTCTGTCTTACATATTTATGATGTTAGAAGGCCACTGTGACCAAGGAATTTAAAAAATACAAAGTCTGCCCAGCAATGACCTTTCAGATACATACCACTATGAAATTTCATCTATTATACCCTTTCACTTTTTAATTTGTTATGCATGAAGGGCTTTATTTTACATAGCCAATAAGATTAATTCTTTAACTTGCTAAGAGTTGCCTCTAATGCTATAATCAAGCAAAGCATTTACAAAGGAAAAATCCCAGTATCTAGACAAAACAGAAGCCTTCCTCCTGGCAGAGTTCAGAACCTGAGCATACTCACAGCTGCAAACATGCCTTTAGAAAAGCCCTCAGCAGAAGTTATTTTTCAGTCTGAATGAGGGAGGCAGAATTTGAATCCCTACAGTTTGACACATAGACAGCACTGTTTCTTCATCTTTGATAATAGACAAATATTCACTTTGAATCAAGAGTTATCTTTCTATGTGAATTCCAGGTTGCCTATATAACTTACCAAAAAAAGGGTTTCTCTTTGCGGACAACATATCACCTTTTTCGTTTCTTGTGGTCATGTCATTCAAACACATACCAATGCATATTTTTCTAAGTTACAATTTTCTCTTTCATAAGACATCTGTGCTGTGTCCTATTGTACATTTACAATCCTGTTGTGTTTCAGTAGCACTGAGCAAAAAAAATGATAAATCAAAATTCTCATGGATCGTGCAAAGATTCTGGCTGTTACTACTGGATTATAAAATCATAAGACATTTTCTCCTTAAATTATTTTTTCCCCAAAAGAAGCAATGTCAGAAATGAAAATTTGGAACTTTAAATAGATATTAGGAGAGGAAGTTTAATTCTGTGTCTTTTCTCTGGTGGCTGAGTTTTTGTAAAAGGTGAAATATTTATTTCATGGAGAAATGTGTGTGCTTTGAATGTAGTTACTCCTCTCTAAAACTATAAGACAGTAAGTTTTTTTAAAGAAGGCATTTTTTAATTTTTGTTGTTGTGATGGTTGTTGTTGTTCTCCCCCCTTGTTTTGTAAATAGGAGTAAAATTTTGCAGCTTTAGACTTTTTTCACGTTAGTGTATTTTAACTTCAGACTTCATCAAACGCAGTACAAATATATAATTTTTCTGTTTGGGGCTTGCAAGTACATGTGTTCTGAAGAATGTAAAGCCCAAATGCAGGAAACATTGTTTGTGGGTAGCACTTCCAAATGTGCATTTTTCTGAGCTTGAAAAATCCATCTTGGGATTTTTATCTGCCATTAACTCACTTTGACAGAAACGTATAATTTCTGTGGACATCATATCTTTCTGGATCTAAAATGAAGTCTGAAAACTTTTGGGCATTCTCACTTTTAGGCATTCAGTTTTAGGCAGGATCTTCATTCACTGGAAATTGTATATTTGCAGTAAGAAAAGCATGACATTGGCACCCGTAGATAATTTTCTGCTATTTATTATAGTGCTGTGAAATGGATTCTGGGAACACCTCTGTTTGGTCTACTTTTCTACCCAGAAACCAAAATGCTGTTTTTCCAAATCTACATGTTCAATATGCAGAAGCATAGAAAATGATCAGACTCCTAATGGCTAGTTCTGTCTCGTGTCTCTTTTACTAATTGAAGCATTGAGGATATGTCACTTCTGTTTAGTCCAGGTGTTATCAAATTTTACAACCTATCCTGGCTGCAGCTAAAAAACCAGCTGAATCTTGCTGGAGAATTCAGAAGTTCAGTTCCGGACATTCCTCTTCACCCCCTCTCTCATTTACTCTGTTCATGCTCAGTTTTAAACTACTTTAGGGACATTACAGCCCTTGCTTTTCCATTTAGATGATTTAGGTATGGGGTTTGTAATGATATAATCACTTGATTAATAAACTACAGGTATCACTCAGATGTGGACATACTGTGCTTAGACTGGAATGTTAAGTTTAGTCCAGATGGAAGAATGCAGGACTATTTTGCTATTTATTTTATGGGTTAATACTTGACATATGAATCCTGCAGTCTAATTTATTACTTCTTAATTTATTAATTATCTGCTGTAATGTACTACATGGTACTTCAGGTCTACAGAGTTAAGGGTGCATCTAGATAATGCTTTTGGTTGAGCTCTAATCTATCATTCTTCATTCCTTGGATTGTGTTGTACCTGACATGTATAATGAGGAGAATGAAGTTACTATGATGTCAGTTCAGCAACATACCAAGCCTCATCTGAGTGCAGCAGTTGTAGACAGCTATCTCCCAACTCATTCACAGCAACTGGATGTGGCTGTGTGGTAACCATAAGGAAATCCACATGGTATAAAGTGCATTACAAGTGAGTGTATTCTCACATGTAGATGCCCTTGCAGAACGCTTTCTATTTAGATGTGCAGTGGGTTCACATCTGGACAAAGTTTGACTATTTTTACCCTTGGTCACAGGTAATCTTTCTGTGATGGCTTATGTACTTGTTCATGTGTTGACTCTTGTACAAATCCCTTCTTACTTGTACTGGCAATCTGGTGAGGAGGGCAACAGACAGGCTGAAGGCTTTATGATTAAACCGTGATCTTATAGGAGGGTGTGTGCAAGTTGGTTGGGAAATCTCTCCGAGCATTGTGCCAACATCCTTTGTAAATACAGGTAGTGATACTCACAAATACATATACACATGTACATACATAAAGTACATAGATAAGTATCAGCAGGACTGGAATAGGATACTCAGTTCTCTGTGTCACCTCTTGGAGACAAAAGTAACTGAAGATCGTTATTAATTGCTCTCTTTGTTCCCCAGGCTGGGCCATTTCCCTTTGTAGGAGCTCCCACTACACTCAGTGACAGTCTTTTTCCATTTCTCCTACTGTCAGTTTACTCTCTTCTCTATAGTAAACATGCAAATTTCATACTTTAGTTTACATCAGTAGATGTTATATTTATATGCAGGTTTTATTGTCTTCATCTCTTTCTTTTATTTTAAAAGATATATGGTAACATATTACATAGGATAGTCCATTACGTAACGTAAAGTTTCAGAAGCACTAAGATGCAGCAGTTAAGCTTAATTATGAGACAGGCTTGAGTATTCTCTGATACTTATCTCTGCCTTTTTTTCTTACAAACTACCTCAATTCTGGTTCAATTATTATATCTTAGTATTTAATATCCTCTCTCAAACCTTCATGTTTGCATGATTAGCCAATAGTTAAGGCCGATTACACCAAGCTGTGTGGCTCAGTTGATACGC
>NW_009930483.1:2779-16561 GCF_000696875.1 Nestor notabilis | reverse complement strand
GGGCCAGCGACGCAGGTCCCAGCTGGTAGCGGGCCGGAGGAGGCCGAGAGCACAGATCCGGGCGGCAGGAGCGGTGCGGTGCGGTGCGGTGAGCTTTGGGCGGCGGAGCGGGAAAGACTCGTGAAGTGTCTTGTTTGTTTAATGGGCTTTGACTCTGTCTGTAGAGGGCATTACTGCTTTAGAAAATACACCAAGAGAAATGAGGCTTTCCCATTACAGGAGATGAAGAGAAGACCTCTGGGTGCACTCTCTACCCAGCTTGGTAAAGTTGGCCTATGGGGCGTAATAGATCATTTGTCTGGAAAGTTTTCAGATGAAGATGCTTAAAATAGGCTTTTAAACTATTAAATTTTACTGTATGGTAATAGTCCCTTGTATACGCAGGTTCTTTACGCTTCAGAAATAGACTCGTGGCCATTGCAGCAACCTGTTGAGTGTCTTTGGTTCTGAAATTTGGAGTACAGGTCTTGGACCAGAGTCTAGAGTGGATACCTCTGGAGGGATCACTAAACAAAATTCATTGCACACTAGCATGAAATTATACTTTTAATCTTTTCTGGAATGGAATGCAGTGGGTTTGTGACATTTACCCCTTATTTCCTGTGGTAAGTAGTTTGGAGGAGAAAACGTATAGAAATATGCATCAATTGGTAGATAACAACACCTCACTTAAACAGGTGTATCACTTATGACATTTTTGAATTGAGTTGATGTTAAAAACTGATTCTTCCTTAAAAACCTGAGGAGTTAAATGTGTTTGCAGAAAGAAGTTCAGGGGTTTGCTGTATTTTGCATACCTCCTCTGAACAGTTGGTGGGGTAAAAGCCTTGCTGGAATCTCAACAGCTAAAGGATTTGCTGTCCCTACTCACACATGCTCCTTGGTCTCCTGCTGTGGCACCATATTTTCTTGTTCAGCTTTTCTCTGGTAAGGAATCAAACTGGCAACAGCAGACTACCAGCAAGTTTGCTTTCCTTGAAGACTGTAGCTGGTTTTGAGTGAAGGACAACAGAAGGCAGCTGTTTTAAACCACCACAAACTTGGGTCATCAGGAAGTGTTCTTATATTTGATCTGCTTGCTTTTCCGGTTGTCTTTCACTTGATGCTCCTTTGTCAGGCTAGACCTAGGATTAAAGGGAGGGTAGGAGTCAGTTTAATAGACACAAAGTTTCTTTAAGACAAACAGGTAGAAAATGCCTAGGACATTTTCAATGTAATATTTTCTGTGTTCCTGATGTGTTACTGTTACCTTGCAGAAAGAGGTGTGATTTGTCCATGTGATCCCCATCTTCTGCCAAACCCAGGTTAGGGTTCCAAAATCAAATACTACATGAATGTAAAGTATATACAGGCAAAATGCCTGCAATTTCATAATAATTTCATGTTTGTGTATGTGGATACAGATCCATGAAAAACACAACATAATCCTGTTCAAGTATGTTGGTAATTATGCATATAAAACATTCAGAACCACAGAACAAGAATATATTGGTGGCTTGAAGATGAGATTATTTAAGAGTACGTGACATCATTAAAAGTTACATAGTTGGAGAAGAAATCAACCATGCTTGTCATTCCTTGATTGATGTTAAGATGATGTTTATACAGGTAATTATCTCATCTAAAAAATGGCTAGTTTTAGTGTCACATCTTATTTTTCCAGCAAATGAGGATTTATTAAGTGATGGAAATTCTATTAACAGGAAATTAGTCCAGTTTGGCTTTGCAAAATACAGCCTGGGCCACATCCAGACTTGCAAGCATCACTTGTTAAATCATTCTGTAGCATTGTAGTATAGGGAAGGGTAAGTTCTGAAATTCACAAGCATCCTTTTTTACATTTACATATTAAATTTGTTCCTCAAACAAATTGTTATAATTACTGGGGGGTAGGTTAAATTGAGCTCCAGAACAACTACATTGAAAGATTTTGTGTGTGCTTTTAGCAGTTTAGTTTCTTCATAACAAAAGATAGGTATGATACAGATGTGAGCTGGATGTGAATGCTTATAGGACATCAGTGGGACACTTTCTTTCTGCCGGCAATGAAACCAGCATGGAGGTGACCTCTGAGGTTGGAGCTCCGCATTCCAGAAATGTTGCTCAGCTTAGTGCAGGACAGTGTTGGGAGCCCATTTGTTCACATGTCAGTAGTGTGCATGCACTAAACAGCCATGTGGCTCTGGGGTGCTGTTCAGAAAAATGGAACTGCTGCAGTAGATATGCCTAGTGAGTGATTGGATATTTGCTTTCTTCAGCTCCTGATCAATAGCAATATACTTAACTCTTCACTATGTTAGCACCCTTCAGTGTTTGTGCAAAATTGTGCAAAACCACTGCTATTTGGTTGTATTTGCAGCCTTTTTACTTAATCCAAATAAATAAGATTAGTAAATTCTGCTGATTTAAAAGCAAGTTTCTATGGGGGCAGAGCCTATGTTGCAGTCCTGTGAAGCTGAAGTTGCACCTATACTATAGCCCAGGTTAAATGCAGCAAGCAGGTCTGACTGCTTCCTAATGATGCTGTCTGGCAACTGAGCTTCAGAAGCTCAGGGAAGTCAAGCTGTCATCTGTAGTGTAGGAACATGATGTCATCTGGCAGTATCTCACCCTCCCTCAGGGCCAAATGTCTCAGGCTGCTTTATGCTAATGGATGAGCAGAGCATGACTAGGGCCTGGATAGAGAGTGGCGTCATTTTGTGAATCGGGATTAGTCCTTTGAGACTTTTTGTAAGTGGCATTATTGTATAGCCATAGTATCATTTTACATAGGTAAATAAATTGACAACAGGACTCTGTTTTCCTTAAGTTATTTACAAAAAACATCCAGCCAGTCTTAAGCTAACTCTGGAAACAGCAGACTGTTGCTTCAGTAGAAGTACCGGTCAGCAAAGATTTGCTCCTGAATTCCAAAGGTGGTGTTGCTTATAATTATTTAAAACTGGTAAGGAAGTAAGACATTGTGATAGCTTATTTCTTTTTGTGAGATCTTGAAGCTTAGGCACTGATAATGTCTTATTCATTCCCCTGGAGTTGTTGTTTTGGTAGGAATCAAGAGGACTCAAATTGACCAGAGGGTAGAAGGATGGTGCAGCCACAGCCTCCCTGGGCAACCTATGCAAGTGTCTCACCACCCTCACAATAAAGAATTTCTTCCTAATGTCTAATCTAAATCTCCCCTCTTTCAGTTTGAAGCCATTCCCCCTTGTCCTACCACTGCCTGCCCTTGTAAAAAGTCCCTCCCCAGATTTCTTGTAGGCCCCTTTAGGTACTGGAGTGTTGCTCTAAGGTCTTCCTGAGCCCTCCAGACCGAACAAGACAGACTCTCTCAGCAGCCTGTCTTTATAGGAGAGGTGCTCTATCCCTCTGTTTATCTTTGTGGCCCTCCTCTGGACTCGCTTCAGCAGGCCCACATCCTTCTTATGCTGGGGACCACAGAACTGGACACAGTACTGCAGATGGGGTCTCATGAGCGTGAAGTAGAGGGCGAGAATCACTTCCGTCAACCTACTGGACATACTCCTTTTGGTGCACCCAGGATACAATTGGCTGGTCATGCCTGAACAGAAACTAAACAGAAGCAGTTTAGCTTTATATAGAAGGGACTTGATTTTCCCAGTGTAGATTCTGATGGCAGGTCTTTCTGCACACTCCCTTTTGCTTCTGGTTTTTGCCTTTCAGTCTTGAAATGCCTTGTAAAGGTCCCATTAAGACACAAGTTTGGAGGAAGCGTTGTTAGTGTTACTGTAAATACATGACTTCAAGACTCCAGCATGGCACGCTTCAAGAACATTAAATTTACTTAAACTCTCCCAAAGAAATCGCAAACCTATCAATATCTTTCAAGAAATAATTTGCAGGAAGGACTTGGGGCATTGTGCATGCTTTTAATATTACCAGGTTAAACTGTCTTGGCTGCAGCTTTTTTTTCACTGCATAAAGCATTATATTAATGTTCTGATTAGGTAGAGATTAGTTCTTTGATGGAATAATTTGAGTAAGTAGAATATGTCAAGCACTGCAGGAAGATTGCTAGGTTCAAAGCACAGCACTTTGCATTTTGTTAATATCATGTATTTCTTACTGGCATCTATGCAGTTGAAACAGCATAATGCATTTATGTCAGCATTTGTGTTAGGGAGTTTAAAAGAGGCATTTCAGCAAGGAAACACAGTGTTGGGCTTGTTCTTTTTTAAATGGAACTACATTTCTGAGTCAGAGCCATGCAACATTTCTGCTCTGCTGCATAGTAAACCATTTCTCTGATTAATGTGTTGATACTGTGAGCATAAAAATCTTGGGAAAATTGTCTGATCGTGTGTATTTTAGAACTGCAGTTGAAGTATCACATTTGTCTTAACATTAAATTTCATGATCTATAACTTGCCAGAAAACAATTAAACATTGTGGTTTTGCCTTAACAGGACAATGGGGCTATGTGTTCTGAGCAGAACATTACAACTAGCAAGACATTCATACAGTCCACTGGGGAGGCCACTTTGTTCCACCAGCGCAAATATGCCAGTGCTGACTTTATTCACCAAGGTAAAAGTTGTTTACAGAGTAAAGCTAGGCAAGACTACATATTTATCAGTTTTGATATATATGAATACCACATGAAAGGGCTTTGCCATGCTTTTTGTCCCCTTCATATTTGTGTAGGATTGGGCACTTTGGAGGTGTCTTTTACATCAGACTTTACAGCATAGTCCTACTGTCACTGTAGCAAACAAGTAATTATCAACCAGAAAATGAAGATTTCAAGATAGTTGTGTCTTAGTGACACTACAGTCCATTTACTAGTTGAAAATTGTTTTCTAACAGCCAATGTTTCATCCTTGAAGTGGAGAGCAAAGATGAGTTGTTATGCATAATCTGCCCAGGACAAGCATCAACAGCCAAAGTAGGCTTTTCAAATCATTCATTTTTACTTTCTGCACCACCTGTGAAACTGAAATATATCCAAGTAGTGTTGGTAGCACATGAGGAAAAAGCAGATTGCTCTTTATCCTCTTTTTGCTTTATTGACTGTAACGTTAATAGGAATAAAAGGCAGGTAAAGGTTTGTGGCATGAGCAGAGAGGATTCTTAAACATGTTTATAAATTGGTCATTTGTGAACTGTCACCTTCTGTGAATTGTCATCAAGAGCCTGTGTTACCTGCAGAGGTCTTCTGCACTTCTAGATGGGATGGCACACAGTGGGCTCTACTGCCTTTGTATGGTTTATGTAGTCTTCGAGAGGAGAGTAACTAGAAATGCAAAGCACTGAATGTTGACATCAGTATGGTTGTATTTGTTGGAGATGGCTGCAACTAAAATAATTTCTTCCTCTTTCATAAAGTTTGTTCATTCCATTCCTAGCTGTAAAGGAGTGTTTAAACTGTGTAACATATAAATAGGTTAAAAAATAAAAGTTCACCATCTCTTTATTAATCTAGGTGTGATACAAAAACTGTAGTTTAAAGTTGCGGTTCTCTCCCCCCAGCCTGATTCAGCATCAGCTGATTCGTAATACAAATATGATAAGGGAATAATGAGCTTACCTTTGGATTAATTATTGGAAAAAAGCTCTTTGTATAATTTCTGTGTCTTAAAATGTCTAACTAGTAAGACACTGTATGAAATCAGGTTTTCTAATAGCAGAGTTCATGTAGTTCTCTAAAGTATCCTCTTGTTGAGTGTGTTTTAAACTTAAAATGTTTTTCATGTCTGATACCACGGGCAATTGCAAAACAAAATGCAGGCTACTTTAAAGTAAATCTAATCTGTACTCTTAGTTTATTCTAATTATCTCATTTTTCCCTCCTGATTTTTAAAAGTAAGGAGAAAGGAGGAGGAGAAAGCAGAAAGGAGCTGTGACTTCTGCAGCCACTTCAAACTGATAGAAGCTAGCACTGCCAAATGGTTTTCCCTTCAAAGGCTCCTTTTATGCCAACACAAGCATTTGTGCAACAACTGCTCCATCCTAAAAAAAAAAATAAGAAAACACAAACCACCAACTTTTCTTTCTCTTTTTTTTTTTTTTTTTTGATAAGGTTACTGTTAACTCAGATCGGTTCTGTGCAGCTGTTTGAGTGCTTATGCCAGCACAAAAGAAGCAGTGACAGGAAGATGTGTCTACTTCCTTCATCATCAGTGCCAGCTTACAGTGACCACGAAACTGCAGTCTAAATGTGCAGCATAAATGGCAATTATCTGTAGAAATAAAACTGTCCCTCCCACCATGTGCATTGTCTAACAGATCTAGCTATTAGCACTGCAGGTCACTTAAGGAAGGGATTTTTACAACCTCAGCAGTGGGGAGTCCCTGTTGCCATTGTAACATACATCTAAGGGAGAAGGTTGTCCAAGACAGTTTTACCTAGGCAGCTCTACTACAAATTAACATAAAGGAAGTCATGGCAGAGACCTACTATTGTACTGTTCTACTGAAAAATATGTGCTAATATAAATGGACTGTTTAAACAGATTTCACTTTTAGTTGACATAGTTCATTATCTGATTTTAAAACAGTTCCAGGAATAAAAACATACTCTTTGCTAAGAATCAGCTTAGTTTGTCAGATGCTTTTATGTGACTTCTATTAGAAAGCTCTTCACAGACCTAGGGGAATCATGTCCTGCTTTAACTGTTAGGAGCCTGGCGTGTTACAAAACTAGTGTCGAGGATTGACTCCATGTCTAAACAAGCCCTAGGAAGACTTTAAGTGGGAGGTAGAGGAGAAGGTATTTTGTGACAGTGAAACAGAGCCATGACCTTCACCACTATATACTTTCCTATATGAATTATAGGCCAAACTCTGCCATTACAGTCACTGAAGCAACATGCCTTCCTGCTAGTCACTTCTTCATGTACTCACTAATCTAATAATCATGATGCATGCACAGCATAAGTCAGCTGTAGTGTAGCTTCCTGTAGTGGAAGACCAGGGAATTTTCAAAAATGACAGGTTTTCTTTGACCCCATAACAGGTCAAAACACTGCAGCTGTTTGACAGTTCTTCCTGCAGGTTGGAGAATCCTGCTTAATTCCTTTCAGGCAAAGATAACCCATCAGGTTATTTTAAATCACCATCTTTAGCTATTTGAACTGACCCAAGTGACTCAATCTGATAAGAAATTACTCATATGACTTCCTCATTCTGCTTCTATTGAGGGAAATCCTTCTGTCAAGAGTGGTAGCTGCAGTTGTTTTCAGCTTTGAATATCCACTGCTGCTGACCAAAAGAAGGGGTCTGTGCATGACCTTCCAAAACATGCCCTTGAATCAGCCTGTAGAAAAGCCATTGAAAGCTGTTCATTTGCACCATGAGAAAAATAATAGCAAGTAAGAAATAATTAAATTCTTTGGCTGAATAGTTTTTGTTTCTGCACTGATAAATAAATTTAGAAAGCAGTAAGACAGTGTGGTACAGGGAATGGAACCCACATTTACACTAATGATCACTCCTGTCTGTGTATGTTACTTTACAGTGCAAATGATCTGTGTGGTTTACTGTATGCTTTAAGTTGGTCTGGATTTTTTTTCTTTAGAAACCATGCCCTCTATGTGACGAAGCAAAAGAAGTGCTTGATCCATATAAGAGAAGGGTAATGTATTACAATATTGTATACATTTTCTATATAGAAAAGACAGTTAATCAGGATTCTTTATTTGTAAAAGAAAATTACTTGGATTTATTTGCAATGCTGTTCTTTCATGGATGACTCTTTAAGACATTTTCAGCACTTGTTTCCATAAAAATCATTATCCAAAAGCATTTTGCAACAATGCTACTCAAGTATTGGCAAACTAAATCAATATGCACCTTGTTGCAGTAGTTTTTAAACCCACAGTTTTTGTAAATACTATTGCCTCATCTGATAGACGAGTTTGCAATTTTTATGAAGCAGATAATAATTTGTGAAGGACGTTAGTAAGTGGGGCTTCAAATATTTGAACTGTATGTGATTGCAGTTTTTTGCCATTCTTCGAACAGATTTTGATCTCTTTCTAGAAGAAACTGTTAACAGAAGCATTAAGAGGTCTTGCACTCTGCTGCCTAATAAGCAGCTGTATGTTGCCAGCTGCATATTTGTTGTGGTTGGGCAGTTGTCTGCAACATGGAATAAATCCAAAAGCACCAAGCAAACAGCCTTACATTTACAAAAAAATAAAAAAAAAAAGAAGAATAAAAAAATACCAAAAGACAAGCAGGTTATTGTTTCTCAGTGTCCAGTAGTCACTAATAATTTTTTTCTGTCACAGTTTATTTTGCAGGAGGTGGATATTACCCTTCCAGAGAACTCGGCGTGGTATGATAAATACAAATATGACATACCTGTTTTTCATTTAAATGGGAAGTTCCTAATGAAGCATCGGGTAGACATTCAAAAGTTTGAGGACCAGCTTAGGAAGCTGGAGTTGCAAAATGATGGAAAGCAGTAAAGAAAATGCAGCTGCCATGGTGTGAATCTGAAAGGACTGTGCAAGATAAATTGTGTGAAAAGCAGTATTCATTATATGGCCTTATGTTTCTTAGAACATATGGCACCAGTGTCCTAAAAAACTTGTCTGGCTTGAATTCTATTTTTGTATTAATCATCCAGCCCCACTTCACCAGTGGCAGTTCTGTACCGTTTATTTGCTGCTATCCCAGGCTGGCTTTTCACTGACAGAATAAATGCTGCTATGGAGCAGCAGATAAAGAGAAATGTGTTAATACTGGGTTTGCATGGTAAGGTTTTGGTAGTGGGAGAGGGAGAGGTGAGGGATGGCTATAGGGTGGCTTCTGTGAGAAGCTGCCATAAGCTTCCCCTCTGTCTAATAGAGCCACTGCCATCTGGCTTCAGGACAGACCTGCTGCTGGCCAAGGCTGAGCCCATCAGTGAAGGTGGTAGCAACTCTGGGATAACATAGTTAAAAAGAGGGCAGTGGGGTGAGAAGGAATCTGAGCAATTGCAGCCAGAGAAAGGAGTGAGAATATGTGAGAGAAACAGCTCTGTGGACTCTAAGGCCAGTGAAGAAGGAGGAGAGGAGGTGCTTCACGCACTGGAGCAGAGATTGGGCTGTGGTAAAGACCATGGTGAGGTAGGCTGTCTCAGTGGTGGAGCAGATCTCCACCTGCAGCCTGTGGAGGACCCCACACTGGAGCACGGGGATGCCTGAAGGAGGCTGACCCTGTGGGAAGTCCATGCTGGAGAAGGACCTATGGCTTCACTGGAGCAGTTTTGCTGGCAGGACTTGTGACCCTGTGGGGGACCCATGCTTGAGCAGTCTGTTTCTGAAGGATGCATCCTGTGGAGAGACCCACGCTGGAGCAGTTCATGAAAAACTGCAGCCTGTCGGAAGGACTCGTGTTGGAGAACTTCATGAAGAACTGTCTTCCATGGGAGGAACCTCACACTGGAGCAGGTGAAGAGCATGCGAAGTCCCCCAAAGGAGGAAGGAGTGGCAGGAACAATGTGTGGTGAACTGACCACAACCTCCATTCCCCATCTCCCTGCAGTGCTGGTGGGGAGGAGGTAGAGAATTTCAGTGTAAAGTTAAATCTGAGAAGGGAGGAGTGGGAAGAAGGTGCTTTCAAGATTTATTTTGCTTTCTTACTATCCTACTCTGATTTGACTGGTAATAAATTTCCCCAAATTGAGTCTGTTTTGACCATGACAGTATCCGGTGAATGATCTTTTTGGGTCCTTTTCTTGATCCATGAGCCTTTCGTTGTATTTTCTCTCCTGTGTACAGTTGGGAAGGTGAGTGATACAGCGGCTTTGGTGGCACATGGCATCCAGGCAGGGTCATCCCATCACAGTGTTTCAAGACTGTTAATACATGCAAGCTGCAGGTCTGCAAGAGACCTTGAAGAAGTCTAGGAGACTATCCCAAGTGCTAATTCGAAACAGGGAAGAGGGCATTTACTATAACTTAAAAGGACACTTGATTAAAGACAGCACACTTTCAGCGAAGCAGAGTCATTATCTATAGAAAAATCATCACAATTTGATACAGTTGTTACCAACACAGGAACACTGAATAGTTTATTTTTCTAATGGCATGAACATATGTTGCATTTAAGTCTTATTTTATCTAGTACAGAGAACTGTGAGCTCTTTAGTACTTGAGGTACTCCCAGTGACAAGAAAAAATAAAAATAGTGCAAATTATAATTGAACCAAAAGAACCAAATCTGCAATGAAAACAGCATTTATTAACTCCAAACATGTCTCTCTGAATGCTACTTATTTCAAAATATAAAATGAAATTAAGTAACCCCATGAATGTCTTAAGAAATTTCCTGGTCTAAGATATCTGCAACTTCTTCCTTAGACTCTAGTTGTGTTCTTGAAAAAATCGATGCTAGTATATGGTCTTTTACCCTGCTTAGGGATGCTTGTGTCATAATTCTTCATCATTACAAATCCAGTGAACAGAGAAAAGCTGTTTCTCTGATGTTACGGAAACAGTGATTGGTCCTATGGACTTAAGTTCTGTGTTATTAGAGTCCAGTCATTAAGCTTTCTGGCAGGAAGGAATCACATTTAATTTCTATTTACAACACAACCGCAAATCTATTTTATCGCGTGGCAAGAATACCGCTTTATCAAGGGTTACTGCAGTTCCTTAAGTGCATCATCGGCAATGTAGGGATGTGAGATAGGCAGATAGAATGCCTAAGTTCAATATATTTGCAGGAGGAGGAGAAAAGTAGGTTAAGGGAAAGTCAATTGTTTTAAGTAGTCTGTAATAAGTACTGGAGAAAGATGTTGGTATTTTTTGTCTAATTAGTAAATCCTGTAGCACAGAAACTAATCCCTACCTTCTGCATTTCTGTTCTTTCCACCATGCTGATACTCAGTCTTCACTAGGAATTTAAACTGGGACACTTAACAGATGTCAAGTGTCAAATTTCACAAGGGGAAGGATTTGAGGCACAGTACCCAGTTAGAACAGCAAACTGAAATTCACCAGGATTGATTTTGGACTTCAGCTGTTGGAGTATGGTTCAAAAAGAAGCCAGCTGATCCGTGGTGAAAGTGGGCAGTTCCTTTACATTTCCATCCTACATTGTCTTTAGTGTTTGACAGCTCATTTGCAACCCAGTTCTTACATATTCTGCAAGACAAAAAATCTCTGGACAGTGGGTGGTGAGAAATAAACTTTCTTCTAGTTCAGCAAGTTAAGTCCACTCAGGAAATGGTGTGAAAGTATCCAAGAGTTCCCATGAGAGAAAGCTGTGCCTTTTTTATAGCGGAGAGCTTTAGGTAAGTTCAGACACAACATCTAACTACACCCTGCGATATACAGGACTTCAAAAACTTCCATTCAAGCACTTTATCTTCTTCTCAGGGTGCAGAAGGAGAGGAGAGGTCTGCAGAAAGAGTGTGGCATCCAGCAGGATGGATTCACTAGAGTTGTAAGGATTGAAGAGAAGCTTATAAGTTTAAGCATCTCCTTAGACATAGAATCATAGTATAGTTAGGGTTGGAAAGGACTTTAAGATCATCTAGTTCCAACCCCCCTGCCATGAGCAGGGACACCACACACTAAACTATGTCGCCCAAGGCTCTGTCCAACCTGGCCTTGAACACCACCAGGGTCTTTTCATCAGTAATTCTGTAACTGGTCTAAAACCATAATTACAGCCAACTGCTGCTTCTAAAGGAAAACATTCATCCTGACTTGGAAGTAACCAGTTGTTGGTTTTTTTTGTAGCCTTACTTTACCTGTAGAGCCTGTTGCTTTACCCTGATAGTGGTCATTTACATTGTCGAGGAAAAGTAAGTTGAGGAGATGGTTAAAAAAAACCAAGCTGAAACTTCTCAGGAATAAGTAACTGAACTTGAGTAACCTGACAAAGCACTAAGTGTGTTGTTTGCCCCAACATGAGGAAAAAAAAAAACCACAAGGCAAAACTTGAAATAGGAAGATGCTTCTTGAATTGTATGTTGCAGTATAGCTTTGCCCTATCCACTATGTTTTTCATCACCATTTACAGTAGAGCAGGACCCTGGAGACAAAACCTTCTTTACTTCCTGCAGTTCATAATGCTACAGTCAAACTTGTAACTGTGCCACGAATTACTGTTAAACAGGTCTGAATTACCTCAGTATCAGCAGGCTAGTGCCATTTGCTTTCCTTCTGTAAGCTGAGATGGTTTCAGAGGGCCCAGGTTTTTACTTTACTGAGGTTTTGTAATGAGAACTAGCATTCAGCACTTGTCAACCATAGTTCAAGCACTTTTCTAAAATATAGCATCATTATCTCAAAGATACAGAGGACAGAGGTTACGTTGACTTGCCCCATTTCCAAATATACATCACTGACAGAGGCTGGAATAGTCACTAGAGACTGATTTACCTCTGATTTACCTTTCTTTTATTTTTAATAAGGTCTGGTTTGGAAAGAAAAAAAAAAACTAAAAGCAAACTTATTAGTCATATAGGAAATTATTAATCCCTTGTTCTTTATTCATTCACACTGGAGGTTTTCTTCTGTAGCCAGAATTTCCCCCCCCCCTTTGTTTTGTAAAGTGAATAACAGGATTTTTATAATAACTTTTGCGTATGGCATAGCCTTTATCTGTGAGATGGAGGTTTTCCATTAGTTCTGGCTGTGGGTGCTACTTGTGTATAAAGTACAGAGGAGAGGTGGTTGCTCCTTCCAACTCTTCTGGTGTATAATCAAACAAAACCCTGCCTTGTGCATGCCTCAGTCCTATTTAACTTGTCAACAAACCAGCAGATTCAGGTGTGAGAGAAAGGTCATTGTGGACCAAAGTGCAAGGAACAGGCCTGGCCTCCAAGGTGAATCTTCTATGGTATAGAAAGATCACTGCCAGCCGTTCCTTTCCCAACAGCACCCTGTCCTTCCAAAGCCAAAATGGATACACTGCCAAAACTTTCCAGTGGTATCTGAGAAGATGTTACCATTTTATTGTTTTAAGGGTTTTAAAGGAGTGGAAGCCCTGTTGTCATCAGCCTGAATACAAAGACAGAAGGTGGAAACATATCA
The DNA here is from genome assembly GCF_000696875.1 of Nestor notabilis. NCBI lineage: Eukaryota > Metazoa > Chordata > Aves > Psittaciformes > Psittacidae > Nestor > Nestor notabilis. The sequence goes on along the minus strand of NW_009930483.1, from coordinate 3,569 downwards.
ATATGGAGTGCTGGTAGCACACCTCAAAGAAGGAGCTGTGCTACAATAGTTTCTAGATAAAAGCACTGCAGGATAAGATGATGGGAAAGTCTGGCAATTCATTTTTGACTGTAGGCTACTGCAGGTTTCTCTTTGCAAAATAAGGTTGTGTCAAAGTTGATGAAGATGTTACTACCTTCTGTGTTACCTTCTCCAAGGAATAAAAAGTACTGAAGAAAGTACTCCAGGAGGCCACATTCTCTTCTGAAGCCAGCAGCACTGCTCATTGGAGTAATAAGGCATTCAGTGACTATCTTCACATGTGAACACTAGGACTTCTAAGTAGTATATTAGACGTAAAAGTATTTCAGTGTCATCTTCCATTTAACTGCCATTATCAGCCCTAAAATTAGCCACATGAACCTGTGATCCCACAGGAAAAATAACTTATTAACCTCAACGGGACCAGAATTTTATCTCACATAGTTAATTACTTTCCATTTTACTTTCCATTTTACTTTGGCACGTGGAGAGACTGAACAAGTGCTTGTGTGACTTAGCATGACTAGCAGGTCAGCCACCTTCATTTTCAAAAATCAACAAAGGATGTATCCTACATAAATTTAAGGGGGTTTTCTCTCTTTTTTTTTTTTTTTTGAATATTTTAAGTGCAGCATGCTCCCAGCACATGCATCTTTCTGATCAAATGTGTTAAACTATAACCTTACAACAAGAAGGCATATGCCCCTGCTGAATATATATGTATGGAGGCATATGCAACTATGTGAAAACTGGCAATTTACTCTTTTGA
>NW_009930483.1:0-2748 GCF_000696875.1 Nestor notabilis | reverse complement strand
CAGGAATGCAAAGCTTCATAATGTACTATCCGTGTAATGTAAAATGAGCTTGAATACAAGATGACCTTATTTCCTATTTCTGGCCAACTAAAAAGCACATACACAATGTCCTGTCTTCTTCCAGTAACTATAAATAACAAATACCAACCAGGCTTACTTTCTTGTATGTTCTGCTTCTCTGACTACACCTTTAAATTACACACAGCACACACAAGAGGTTGTCTTTTTAGCATAACACTCCTAGCAGTGCCTTCTCATAGAAACTTGCCTTTGACACATAACCTAATTCCCTCCTTTCCTTAAAGAAAGCTCCTTCTGTAAAGTATGGTTCTCATTTATTTTGTTTTTTTTTCTCTCTCTTATTAGCTTCCAAAATTAAAAAATCTGCATGCAGGCTTAGCCAGTTCTGAAAGTATTAAACTCTACTTCAACTTGTGTGTATTCATCTTTAATCACATGGCCATCTGGATTAGCTATGAATGCAGCAACACATGGAAGTAAACAAAGCCACATGTGCAAGTGGCAAGATCATAGCTCTTCTTTTTTTGCTCAGTGACATCACTTTCCAGTCAGCTTTTCCAGTCTATGCTGTACCAATATCATGCCTCCTTTCTATCATGTCCTGCTGGCAAGAAGTCTCCATCCCATTCCTGTGAAGCTGCTGGACCCTTGATACCCAAACCTGAGTTCTTGCAGGGAAGATGAGCTGTGAGAATCACCTAAACAGGAAAGTTTCAGCAATTAGGGATTTCCAGCTGTATACTGACTTGCACTGCCTTGGCAAAAAGCATGCTAAGAACAACAAAACCACTCTGTCCTCTACCCTCACTTCCTGTAGCAGTTAGGATCAAATCTGAGGTCTTAGCTGTTACCTGCAGGTAATGCATAACACATGTCCAAGATGTCTTATCTGTCCTGGCTGTGGAATGAACTGAAGGGACTGAGGGCACTCCAGACCTTCCACATTTTGCCTTGATGCTGTCTTCTGGAGTGCATATGGTTGATCAAAATTCTACACGCAGGATATAAAACAAATCCCCCTCAGTCATACCCTACTGCTATAAGACAGAACTACAGCTACTTCTCCTGGGGAGAAGATGAAAGAACAACATGCGACATGCATTACTGGAATGCATCCAGATACTTTGGTGATCAGGGCATGTAAAGTTGTAAGCTTTAATTCATGACCTTAATATAGAGCATACATTTTTAGCCTGTCTTCTACAGAAATGAGACTTGGACCATGTAAACCTGTATTAGTCCAATTCTTTTCCTTCCCATATCCATTTCCTCTCTGACTTCTCTGGTTTCTTCCCACAGATGTTTAACCCAGGGACCAGTTCAACAAAGTGATCCAGCTGGTTGGTTTTGTTTGGGTTTTTATGTTTATTTGGTTGGGGTTTTTTTCCCGTTATTACATTCCTACAAGTTTCCTGAAGATCTGATCTCAGGAAGGTGACAGAAATCTCTCCATCCATGTTCGCAGTGGACAGATAGCTCTGTACTGACAGTGACATTTAACATCTCTCATCCAGAAAGGCATATCACAGCAAATATGTGAAGGAGTCACATTGCTGCAGTGGAAGGAAGCTTATGGGATAAAGTACATAAATCGACTGGTAAGCGGGTTCATTAATTTTATTTCTCACAAAGCAGTCTATTTAGTTGGAGACAAGTGCTTGAAAAGCACTCTGCAGAATTCAGTCGCTTAAAGACAAAGTGGTCTTTAACTATAACCATATTTTTAACCATAGGTTTGATGTGTGTTTAGGTCTAGATACATATTTAAGCTTCTACTCTAGAAGGTGAAGCATCCATTGCAACAAGGTCTCCATGATGGCAAGGACTGTCACCACAGATCTGTTTGCAAGACTGGGTTCCAAGTGGCTTTATTAATGTTCCAATCCAGTGAACAACTACATTTCTGCTTAATCTTACTCACCTGCCGTCTGTCACGGTTTGCAGAGTGAGTCCAACAATCATTGTTAGGCCCCCTCCTTTCATTTTATTACACAGTAGCACCTCTATGCAGCTTCTGTTTCCTCCTGGAATAGCACCTGTGTCATGGAGGTGAACACACAGCCAAGGGAAAAGGTAGGGGTGTTTTTGCTCCACTGAGTGGAAAACAGACCACCTCATTAGGCTTCTAGCAGAATTTAAATTTATCTTGGTGTTCTAATGTGACATTATATCAAAAGAACACTGCAGTTTTATAAAAATATGGCAAAATAGATACTACGTCAGCCCTGCAATGCTCCTTAGGTTTTGAACAAGGAAAGGTTGCTTGAAATGGAGAACTGTAATGAAGCAAACAAAAATACTGGCCTCCAGGTTTCCTTTAGGTCATTCATTGCTATCTTAGGAACTTGGAGATGTCATTTTAGGTACAGCTTTAACTGAGTTTCAGAGGCTCAGACATTCTTACCGACATCAATGCAAGCTTCACAGGAAGATTTGTAGCTTCAGAGAAGATTTCGCTCTCAGAGTACTGAGAAATGGGTATTTTGAGGATGTAATTTCTTTGTGATGAAAAACTGATTTTTTTCCATGTTTGTGTTGTGGGGGGTTTTGTTGTTGTTGTTTGTTCATTTTGTTCATATGTTTGGTTTTGGTGGGGGTGTTTGTTGTTGCTTTTGGTTTTTGGGGTTTTGTTTGCTTTTTGTTGTGGGTGGTTTTTTGTTTGTTTGTTTTGTGGGGGGGTTGGTTTGTTGGTTTTTTTGTGTGTGTGTTTTGGTTTGTTGTTTTTTT
>NW_009930482.1:56074-128759 GCF_000696875.1 Nestor notabilis | reverse complement strand
TCCTCCTTTCCTTCCTTCCTTCTGTCCTCCTTTCCTCCTTTCTTTCCTTCCTTCTGTCCTCCTTTCCTTTTTTCCCTTTTCACAATTTCTATTGAAACATTTTGCTACACAAAAATGACTTGCTTACCAAAAATGTTTCAATATTTGTTTTTAATCCAATAACCATTTAAAAAAAAAATGAATCTGTTTTGAAGCATTATGATTTTTAAAGGATCTATTTTGACCTCAGAATATTGAAACTCAGATTAATTGCTAACACAGGTTTTCAACAATCAAGTTTATTTTCTCTACAGAAAACCTCACCCATATGCCTGCAGGGAATAGCTGCATTTGCCAAATCCAACTTTTGGTGCACAGAAGAATTGGGATATATAAATAGAAAGTGTAAGCCTTTAGATATACAAAATGGATTTGCAATTTAAGGCCTCTCAGCCGGTGGCAACAATTGTCCATGTCTTGTGGGGTGTCAATTTTCCCTCTTCTCTTTATTTAGCTCAGCAAGCCACCTTCTTCAATCACAGTTTAAAGTCTTGGCTTATGCCTCTTCTGTCTCCTGCCTCACGTTCAGTCACTGTTGTCTCAGGGAGCTGCAGGATGCTATCCCCTTATCCGATGTCACAGTCTCCAGGCCTGCGGTGGGATACTGAAAAAAAGAAAAAAAAGCTTTCCTAAATGATATACCAAATTACACATTATTTCACTTGACAAACAAAAACTCTTTTGTGGTTAGCAAAATGAATTGTGTACATCATAATTTTGACAGCAAGTGCTGAGGTTGAACTGGCTCTTTAAACAATTTCCCTGTGTACGCATTGCTGTTCCAGTTCAACGCGAGCATATGGCAAACACAGAAACTATACTTACTGATGCCAGGGCATGACCAAAATCTATAATAATGTTGTTTACTTTCACCAGCTCTGCAAGAAAGAATGTAGCCTCATGCACTTAAACGACATCAGAAGAGTCGCACTTTTGCTTTGTCAATAATTTACTCAAAACACCCGTTGTCCCTTAGAAACATAAGGACCCAAGACATTTGCAGTAACTTAGTCGAATTATTCTATACAGAGTCTTACTTGTGTTCTGGAGAAAACCTAAGGAAATTCTCTCCATGACGCTGGTGAGAGTAGAGGGAGGCAGCAGACAAACATAGATTTTGGAGCACACTTGGTCCACGCTTTTTTTGTTGTTGTCATTTATGATAAAAATCATAATATTTCAAAGTCTTCCATGGACAGAGTTCTGCCAACTTTCTTCTCCCACTAAATTGGCCATTCTTGAGTGCTGCCAGGAAAGAACATATTTTAGCATCTTAGCCCTGCGTGGTCTGGCAGGAGTGTGTTGGGAGGCTGAAGTTGGCCACTCCTCTGCAGAAAGTTGTAACATCTAGTGCTCAAGGGGGTTTTCCTCTGCACTTTTGTCAGGCACCAAAGCTGCCCTAATGATGTGGAGCCACAGGACAGTGCAGGCTTTGAAATGCTGGGGGAATAAACAAACTCAGCTAGCTGCTTGCAGAAACTCCAGCTCTCGCAGAAAAAACATCCTTCTTCACAACCAAAATCAGAATGTCAACAGGAGGATAGTCTTAATTTCAGTTTGGTTTGAAACATCATAAGGAAAGAAAAGGGACAGCCTGAATGGGCAGGATCTCTTAAATAAAGACATGTGTTGAGGGAACAAGAGTCAAGGAACTTGAGCAACATTGCAGCGATTCATTTAATAGCTCAGATAAATTTCCAGTGACAGCAATTGCAAAGACTAATGCTGCAGAGTTTCAGGACATATTGTGTAAATGGATCTGCATAAAGCAGTTTCCCAGTTGCCTGGAAAGTACATGGATGCAGATTTCAAGCACCAGAGTCTTAAAACTGTGAAGAGCTGAGTTGTACTAACCCCTATTCCAGGCAATAAGGACCAGAACTCTGCATATGAGGACTCACTGCTTAAAATCAAGAATACCTCTGCTGAAGGCAGTGTTCCTACAAGGCTGAAGCAAGATAACCTATTGGTGAAGTCATAAATATTTGCTTATGGAAGGAGAGAAAGTCACTTGTTTACATTTCCTCCTTTTTATACCCGTAATTCAGTGTCTTCTTCCACTTCTTAATCATCAGAGCTACACAGAATATGCACCCAAACGATCCTGATAAGAATTTGAGAAACCAATAAACTCAGTATCCAAATCAAAATGAGATATTTTTTTAACAGTTAAAACTCAATACAGTTAAGTCACATGTTCACCCCACTTGGTAGTTCATAAAATGGGAAGTGAACTCATCAGGTTCCCAAGTATTGGGTGGATGAGAGAAGGCACCACCAGGAAATGGGCAGATATCTATTGACAAGGGCTCAAGCCTTTGGGGTTTACTAATTGGGGTTCAGCCTGAGCCTTGATTGTCTCTGGGTAGAAGCAGAGATGTACTGGGCTAATAAGTCCAGCTGGAGTACGCCTGGATCAGCATGGAGGTGACTCAGGTTTTTCTGCACCCACACTGAAGATAATATGCAAGAAAACAAAGCACTCACAAATGTTCAAGAGTTGACTGTATGTCTGTTTTGGCCTAGCAAGATGTACATGTTACAAGAGCACAGCCATCCTGAGGCAATCCAACGGTTCAGCCTCCAGCAGTTCCACACATTAAAAAAAATTATATAATTGAAAAGACATCTACCAATTTATCTGAAACAGAGAATCTTATAAATCCTTGCAGCCATTGCATTGATTATGACTCCTTGCATGAACTGGGGGAGATATCCACTTTTATTACAGGTCAAATATACTGCCAAAAGAAAGATCCAAAGACCAAGGAACTCATTGAAAGTAGCTCATTTCAAAGAACTTTGGGTCACATTGGCATGCACCATTATCAAAAGCCCAGTGAACAGATTTTGTTGGAGCTGCTGAAATGTGAGTGGATCCAGATCACACTGTTCTGCTCATCTTGGAGCAAAACCAAACATGGAGATTTTGACCCCTACTGCCTCAGTGTATTGCTCAATGGTTAGTTTTGATTTCTGCATGTGATATGTTCCTTGCTGGGACAGGGCCACCACTAATAACAAAAATGCAGGCATCAGCATGGATCATGGCCCTTCTTTTCTTTGTTTCTGGGGATTTTTCCTTCCTTTTCTTTTTTTCTGAATACATGTAATTTAAAGCATAAGGTCCCATTATTGTCCGGAGGTGAACACTATTGCTAATGTCAGGTTCCCAATTCTTCCAGCTCAGAACTTTTACAGATGGTGTGTTTCCATATTAGTAGTCAGGTCAAGCAGAATTTTTGTGCTGTTTTAATTTTTTTGTCTTGGAAATCCAAGGGCTTGCGGCAAAAGGATGTTTCAAGCAATTCTAAAAGTTCACGTTTGAAAGCTAAACCATGCTTCACTCACTCAGGCTTATAGTTCCTCTGAGTTGACAATTTACTCTTTCAACTTGTAACCGAAGATCTTTCTTTCACCTCTCTGGGTGACTCCAAGATGAATTACGATTTTTCCTCTGCTAAAAAAGCCCCAGTTCTATCAGAAAAAAATACATTGCTAAAGAAGAAGGGATAAAGGGGGATTTGATTCACCTCTTAACAAAATATGTAAGTGAAGAAGTAACACTACTGAAATTAATAGACTTGACAGAAGAAATGCATTGAAGAAATGCATCAGAGAAATGTTGTTTCTCTATCACTATGTGGTTATGCAGATAAACCTACAGTCACATTTAATCTTTTCAAAAAGGTCAGTTAAATGATTCCCAGTCTCTAGTTTCACATGACATTGCAGTTTCTTGGTTGCAGCTCTGAGGAGAAGCAGAGGTGCTGAAACACAGAAAGATAGGATATCCTCTTTGTGTCACTTTTCCTACTGGAAAGAGGAAATAATGGGAAATCTTGTAAGAAGTCCTGTTCTCATGAGACTTTCAGCTTCTTTATTCAGGCCAAATTATCCTGGCTAGTTCAGATAAGGTTACTTTAGCTACTTACCCATTGTAAAGTAAATTATCAAAAGTCTTCAGGCTTGTCCATCATTAACAAAGGTTGAAAAATCCACGCTCTTTCCCATGCCAGGGTTAAAAAAACAATGACAAAAACTATTTCAGGATCCAAAGGATGCACAATTCAGTGCCAAAAACATTCTAGTAAAAAGATACTATCTCCACAGCTTTTCTACCTATGCATATATTTGCTTCAGAAGTTGTAGAAGTTACAGGGAAATTTCTTTGGGCATGTGTCTATTCAGCAGAACATCCTGAAATATTTAACAAATGAACATATTTTTCTGATGTGATTTTCTCTCCTTATGCATTATCTGTATTTAAATTGAACCTGGTGGCATGCTTAGGGCAGTGCTTCATCTCAGACATAGGGACTGTGCTCCCCCTTACAAAATGCCAGCCTTGCTGGTGAGCAGTCCTACTTCTAGAGGAGGAAATCTCTGCTGGAGGCAAGATAATTCACCAGTGTCCCCTCACACCCTTCCACAGCCCATCCTGTCTCTTCAGCTGCATGTTACACCAGGGTGAGCTCCTACAGAAAACGTCTTCTTCTTATGCCTTGCCTTAGGGTCTGGCAGAAGAGGAAGACAAGAGGGATAGCGAGAGGGAGCTGAGCTCCCCCCAGCACCACCTATAGAGAAGCCCATGGAAATACCAGCAGAAGATTTGTGGCATCATTTGGTGATTTTTCACTGCTGTACTGTACTTCTCTACTCAGACACTCTTTGTTTATTGTATGCCCTTCTAATCCTGGCACTGTCAAAGCCTAGTCCATTAAGCTAGCATTATTATGATTTATTAGCTGTGCATGGCTAACATAGTGTTATGACAGTTGGGATGAGATTAGGTTGCAGGTCAACCTGCTCCTTAGACTGGAACATTTTCAGGTCTCTTTGGATCTAAGCTTGAATTTTAGTCTGAGGAAGTCTCAGCACAGACAGAAAGGGCAGTATACGGTGCATCTCCATCCTATGCTCATGACACCTGACAAATGTCAAGAGAAACCTCCTTGTTAGAAAGAAGAGGTGGAAAAGAAAAAAGAGTTATTTGATGTAGAGAAACAGTGCTCCTTCTCTTAAAACAAGAAGGTCCCAGGCCAAGAGGAAACACACTCACATTTTCCAGTCCATGCCTAATTTCAGACACAATTTATGACATCAAAACACTTTGGTGATCCAAAGTAGGTACTTGCATGTTTCTCCTTTTTTTCCACTTCACTAAAAATAGTTGGGTAGATGTTCGATCTTTTCACATGCCAGAAACCCCAGCTATATGTATTAGAACTTTCTAGAAATTAGAACAAAAATATTTTCTTGTTTGCCAACTTCTAAGTGTCTTCTTTTACTTTGCTGAGTAATTATCTCTTTGTTTGTCCAGGGGAATATCTAATAACTCCATCTTCATGGAAGGACGCTGACCTCTGAATGAATTAAAAATAGCCCATGTGATAATTTCAACAATATGCTTAATATCCAATTTGGAAGCCCCTTTGTATCTGATGCGCTACATCACTTTGCACCAGGACAAAGTGGAGTGGGACAGACTGTTGACCCTTTCCCAGAAAGGAGAACCAAGTGTTTGCTGGGTGGGAGGGAGAAGAGCTTATGGTGCTTTCCCATCAGTCATTCGGATCCACTGTCGTTCGATGCACACATCCAGTAAATTGTTATAATCAAGTTGTGGTTGTGAGAAATATGCTCCATGTAATTCACTGCAGCCTCCTGCCTGTGGACTCCACTGGTTATAGCATGGCCTTAATTGCTTTTTTCCCTCCTTTTTTTCTTTTTGCTCAACTGAATTCATTTAGAAGCACAATATAAGTTAATGATAAAATCCTTCAGTAAACCACTGATAGCTAAGTGTTGCCTGACTGGGACAGCCAAATAGCCCATTTAGTCTGAAATCCCTTATGCTTCTATAACGCCTATAATATGTCTAAATTGTGCAATAATATAGCACAGAGATAAATTATTTCATGACAAAAGCTTATGTATTAAACCCTTCCAAAGTGCAACAGAGTGTAACAGGCAAGATGATTAAAATAACAGGGTTCTTTTCCAAGCTCTAAAAGCTGAATTTCTGTGTAACCGGCACTAGTCATTCAGCCTTAGTGAGCCTCAGTTCCTTCCTCCTCTTCTATCTGTCAACTCGATGGCACTGCTTTGCTTCCTGCCTGTGAAGAATAACCTACAGCCTTATTCTTGGCCTATAGTTTTATTATCACCTAAATAATGTAGCTTTGATCTCAATAATGATTTCAGATGGTCTTGTAATAATTAATTAAATATAGCTCGAGTGATATTTTGACTGCCATAGGTCCCAAATCCTTCTGCCTAATCTTTCAAATCTACCTGCTGTGGTTATATCCCAAAGCAGTGAGTGCCAAAGATTAACTATATACTGCATATTTTTTTCCACAGATTTTAAAGTGTTTCACTTAAAGTCAGTGATATTTTTTTTCTCCTTTTCACTTTTTTAATGGGTAAGCAGCCTCATTAGTACCAGGTGATTCATTTAAAGCGCAATTACACAGGGAATTCAGCTAATTGATTGGATAACCCTAGATTCATTTGTAAAAACACAATCCTCAAACCTGAAGTGCTTGGATTTAGTGGTAGTCATGTATCGAGAAGTTTACTTTAAAAGCAAACGTTTAGGTTAATGGGATCCATATGATATGAATTCCTAATAACTTTACCATGGGTGGGCTTATCGAACTGCTTATCATAACAGAAGTCGGGCCATTTCAAAGGATCTTTCTTCTGAGACTTTCTGAAGACTTTTCTTTCACCCCAGATCTACAGAAAATTCCACTAACTCTCCATTGAGGAAATATTTGAGCTCCCTCTCATGCCATGATTCAAAGGGATTATTTTCAGGATCTGTATTTTTTAACCCTTTGCTGATAGGACAAGAGTTTAATAGAGATGTTTGATTCTTTGAACGGGGAAGAGGCCTGAGCAGGAGTGTTTGCAGGGCTATAGGAGGTTGCATTGGTGTATAGAAGTGGTTGGAGGCTTGGACTAAGGATGTTACACTTGCCTGTACACTAGAAGAACTCAAGGGTAATGTGGGCACACTCAAACCCAGGGAAGTCAATGCACATCTTCCAGCTGACCTCTGTGGGTTTTTAGTCAGATCCGTTCTCATCACTATTTCTAATTACAGAGAGGAATAAATGACAACAAACATCCTGTAAAGAGGCATCAGAATATTTAGCTACCAAAGAAGCAAGGCTATCTGCACAGTTTCAAGGCAAAATTTTCTACCCAGAATTAAATCATTTTAGAAGCAAGCAGAGAAGCTGCTGCTATGATAACTAACACTTCTTAATTTTTCAATAATATTTTTTAAATTAAAACCATACTACCTTTGCCAGAAAACATGTTACTGGAAACTTCTCTCTTCTTCCTCAATTGTACTAACATTGAATGTATACTTTTTTCCCTCAACACAACTTTTTTAGAATACAGAAAAATGTAAAAATCATTTTGAACAGCTACATATGGAGTAGAGTTTTATATACATGTGCAGGTATATGCACTTAAAGGGAAATACAGTATCCTGATAATCTCTAGGAAAGAACAGGAAATCTGGCATCAGGTTTTCATACCTGCCATGATGCAGGTATGAAAATGGCCATGATGTTCATTGAAGACAGCACAATAATTCTATTATTATACTTTTGGTATTTAATTGAAACAAAAGCCCTATCACTCAGCAGAATAGGGCGACATCATCATAAAACATAATCACATGTTAACTTCATGGACTGAAAAAAGAGAAGAGATGAAAATCACTAACTGTAGTCATTCCTGACATTGACCTATGGGAATATTAAAGCAATCTACAGATACGTGAAAAAGAGTGATCAAGAGTAATTATTTAAGACGACAAAAATAAAGAGGGAGAGAGAGAATCAGAATGGTTTAGTGTGAAGGAAAAAACAAAGGTTATGTTTCAAGGAGAACAGCTTCACTTGCTTAAAAGAGCCTTTCCAGTGGCACACACACTGTTGTTACCATTCATAATGAATCATACTAAACACAAATCCTCTGAAAGATTTTGGCACAATCTAACTCAAAATTCTGTGATGCTTTGAAAATTAAAAAAGAAGTTTAACATTACTTTGAGTGTAAAAAGTGAAACTGAAATTAAGAACATAACCTGTAAAAGTTTCAGTAATCACTATCATACTCGTCTGCAATGTTTGATCATGCCCTTAAAGATTGTATAGTGGGTTTTTTAAGTCCTTAATCGTTTGCCCTATACAACCAATGTCTAAAATGGTTCCATTTCACTGATATACATACTACCCGTCCACAATATTATTGCAAGGAGGAGTATTTGTGATCACTGTATCCCCTTACATCATGAGGGATAATGGTCTGGCACATTAGGAGCCCTACAAGGTGATGAGAGGCCGGAGCAGGAGTCCGGCGTGTTGATGTACTAAGTTTCCAAACATTAACGAATGCAGAAAGGAAGTCGACACTGGAAAATCATGCTCTTGACTGTGGTGGGACAGCTGAACACTTCATAACACTACCAATTAATATGCTACAGACACTGGTCTCCTCAGAGCAGAAGGCCAAGCTGGAAACGGCTGGGAGGTGGGCATGTCACAGGAACAGATTTGGGTTTGTTGGCAGAGAAGTGTGGAAGATGCCTGTAGGTTGCTTGTCAGCACTTCACCTGGCTCCAACCAGGCACGTTAAATCATGGGATGCAAACCCACACATGGGTATACATGGATGGGAAAACAAAATACCAGATGCTCTACAGCCGTGTTCTTCAGATCAAAGCTGGGTTTCTTCTCTGTTTGTGGGTAGTGCAGAGAACCCATTGAACCTCCAGAAGACTAAAGATTTTCAAATACAACCAACTTCCAAAAAAACCCCTTAGGTAGGGATTGCAAAAGTCCCAGAGACTGAATTATCCATGCATCTTGCCTCTAGGAGGCCTCAGAATTAACAAAAAATGGTTAGAAGCTTCAATCTCTTGTTGCTGGGCTCTAAGATTATTGTGTTAGAGGCTTAACGGGCTTGGAAAGGCAGGGCTGGAGAGGCAGTGAAAGAGAGAACAGTGTTTATTGAGCAATAAAAGAAACATTATGTTTCATTGCTCAGCCAAACTGCCCTACAGAAGCAAATCCCCATGCCTTATAATATGGGGTGTAATAAATACTAATGCTATAAAGGGGTCTGTTGGAAACGACCAGCAGGGCTCTATCGTAGTGTAATCAAGCCTCCCGTTAAATTAGCGTCTCGCTTGTGCTCGCTGCTTTATTGTCTGATGGGAGCAACTGCCTGGAGGTTTGAATGCCAGCTCCAGTGGGGTTCACCTCCTGCACGGCTGCACTCTGGTTACCCTCTCTCGGGGACATCTCTCTGAGGCCAAGGGTTAGGTTTCCTTCCAAGGATTAAGTGGTAGGCTCATGTCAACAAGGTGGTCGTGGAGATAGAGACAGAGCAGGAAGGACTTGTGAGGCCAATGGAGAGAGATCCAACTATTTCAAGGCAGGAGATTAATCCTGATAATACTGCATTGGGCCATTTTTTTTTTCCCTTGGTTGGGTCAAATTCCCCTAGCAACCACAAAGTCTGCCATTAATAAAATTAAAAAACTCAATCATAATTTCCAACCTCTGTGCCCTTTTCAGAGGCAAAAAGATAAATTAAATATAAAATGAAAGACTTGCTTTTTGGCCTTTGTAAACCTCTTCTCACTTTTTCACTTTCCTCCCCATAATTCTGCATTGCTGACCTTCTTCCAGTCACAACGGTCTCGGGACCGCATGCAACATATGGACCTCATTGTCCTATAGAGCAAAGAGGGCATGGGGATACCTTTCCCATTGACCTTTCCCAATGCAGGCTGGGGTACATTACTCACAGGATCTGCACCACTCTACCTGAGCTGGTCTGCAGCAACATTTCATCTTGAACCTTTGTCTGATATTACAATTATTATCACAAGTTAAGCTGCCTTCCAGGGTTTATTTGGAACAAAAAAGGGCCTTTTTTTCTAACTGAATTTTTTGGCTAAAATTTATATTTCTGCTAAGATGATTTAGTTACTGGATTCTGTAAGAAAGGAGTGGTTGAAAACCAAAAGAAAGAAAAATATGAATATATCTGAAGATGCTTTAATTTTCAGAAACCAGAAGTAACTGAAGAACAGTTGTTAAAAATTGGAAAAGTGTTAGGTTTGGGGTTTTTGACAGTAAACAAGAACGTTTCTGTGGAAATTCAGGGTTTTTCAGTTGCTTACAAAAATCACTGGAGAACTACCACACTCCAACCACCTCTTTTTCATTTTCTTCTGGTCATATAACACCAGGTTTCTATTTTCTGGAAATAAATGAGGAAGCCATGGGGTATCCCTGCTCTTTTTATTCATGCAAATAATCCCATTAAAGTCCACAGGAGTTCTCGTATCCAGTGGGCAGGTTCTGACCCCAATTGTTTTAACAGTTCTTTTTATTCGCACCTCATATTCTAGCTAAAAAATCTTATAGAGCTTGACAGAAGGCTTAAAATCATAAGTCTGCCCAAGGACAGAATTATATTACGTATGTATACTGCTTGGTTGACTTAGCTTAGGTAAAACAGAGGAGAAAATAATACAAGAAAAAAAGTATTGAGGGTAAGCAGATGGCAGAAGTTTGGTGTGTCAGGCTGATACTGGCATCCACTTCCTAAGAAACCGTAATCAACCCATTTTTTCCTTGCCGTGCCTCAGTTTCCCCATCTGTAAAATGGGATTTCTTGAACTTCCCTTTTGCAAAGACTGGTGAACATATAGTCGGTGGTAAACTTCAGATGATCAAATGTAAGACAGTTAACCGCATTTTTCTTCAGATAAATTGAAAATCAGTCCTTTCTGGTAAAAGGATTATCTTTTTAGCCTATTACCTTACTGCTACTCAGAGTATTTCCCTTAGCAAATGATGGATGGCACTACATTCACAAGTGCTGAAAATAAAACAGAAGCAGCTGATTCAAAGCAAGTGTGGCCTGTGCACATTCACATAGTCTTATGCTTCTCTTTGGAGTTATGTTTGATGCAGAGTCAAAACCAGACTTCTGAAATCATTTAATTTTGACCAAATTTATTCAGAGCTTTTAAAAACCTTTTCCTCACTGTAACTTACCCCATTGCCAAGAAGTGTTTTACTCTTTCCAGACTGAATTCTAAAGGAAAAATTAACAAACTGTTTCTAAAAACCCTGATTATTTATTTATATGATGCAGCATATCTAAAGCAAGTTAGTCCATTCCAACAAACTTCTTCATGTCTTTAACCTTATAGTAGCCAAGTAGCTAATTTTATTTCAGTCTTGAAAGAAACAAAAGTCACCTCTAAGTTCAGACTAAACATGAGAAATTGTACCCAGAAAGGAAATTTTTTTGAGAAAGTTATGTGGGAAGATATAAAAACAGTGGGTTAGAATGGAATGAGTCTTTCAACTCAAGTTTATTGTGTTTACAGTATTACTCAAGTTCTGAGGAAACTAATAACCATCACAAATCTCACCAACATCCCATATTTTAGGGCTTGAGTTGTCTAAATTTTCTGCTGGTTTAAAGCCCAACAACAAAGAAGGTTCTTGACAGAATCAACTCCAGTGTTAAAACTACTATGACATACAGAGATATATAACCTCACTCTTGGGTAACCAAAGTCTCCAATGCAACTTTAGCAACAAATTTCTTCCCCTCTCTACAACCTCTCCTACATCCCATAATAGCCTCTATGTTTCAAAAGTAGGGCTCCACATCTGTAATATATTATGTGCATAATTTGCACTTAATTACAAACCATACTGATTAAACCATTGCACAACAATTAAACTTAATTAGGTTTTTTTACAGTGCCTTCACTATTTAACTGAAACACGCCAAGTGTCTTATCAGCTCTAATTGAAACGCTCACTGGAGATGTTTAGCTTAAAGTGTGATCACCATTTCTTTCCAATTTCAGGTGAAGGCAAAACTGGGGATTAACGAATGTGTGTCAGTCTGTGACCCAGCATGAGCCACTTTGCATTCCCAATTGTTTCCATGTGTATGTCAGCAAACGTTCATCTCAATGCTATAAATAGATGACCAGGCTGCCCCCACCATGAAATCAGACAGCAGATTGAAGAGGAAGGAAAAAAGAGGAAGGCAGGAATGGGGTTTCAGCTGTTATTAAGTGTTCAGCTGTGAAATTCAAAGGGTATATTGAGTTTTCAGTAATATGGGTAATAATCTGAGGCATTATTTTCCTCAAGCACAGAACTGTAGCTGTTACCAAAAAGGACAGAATTTCACAGACTTTAGCTAATGAGGAATCTGAAGAAGCCTAACTATGTGTACAAATACTTTGAAGCTGGTAGTTATATTTAGGGAGTTGTCTTTTTTTTTTTTCCAAAATTGGCTGGTTTGAGTACTGTATGTTTATGGATTTAGTGTGTTTGATTCTTTTTCTCCAGAGAAAGGAATGACAAATATTGGATACCTTGAAAGTGTGTCAGATACTATGGGTGTTAGGCCTTGGAGCTAATTTTTGTACAAAATAACAAAGTTAAATATCACTTCAATAAAATGCAGTTTTACTGGGGTTTAATTTGCAGAAAAAATATATAAATTAAAGGAAAAGATAAAATAGATTCTCTAAATGGTAGTTCATGAATCTAATCAAAGAAAATAAATAAATAAAAAGATCTATGTTCACCGCTGCATTTCAGTGTTGTTGGTGAGGTGTTTGTAACTAAAATCTCCCAAATTCTCTGAATATTTTAATTTCTCTAATAACATTTGCCTCACAGTTCAAGCCTTAGTAAATTCTTATCTAAACTTCTATATCTTTACCTGATATTTCCTCCATTTTCCAGATAATGAAGGACTTTTTATATTTCATTTGCATACTGGTACTGAAAAAAAAAAATCCACGTTACCTGTAAGCCTGAATAATACAATGAAATAAATATAAGATGGAGTTCAGAGACACTGGCAGTACTCCAAATTCTGCTTTCATCTTGCATCTAATTGTGTAAGGTTGTCATCTTTTTTTTCAGAAGGGAGTACTTAGTTCTTTCTTCTACCAAATTTCTTCAGCAATACTTAACTCTTTCACAGGGGCTTTTTAAGCAGTAAGCTAGTACTGCTACAAGTGGTGGGTTTCCCTTATGTAGATAAGCTGTTTCTGATTTTTCAGTAGCATATAACCAATTGTTTTAAAAATGTGCTTCACTGGCAGAAAAAAGCATCACAGTTTTTCGATTACCACCAGATCCACCAGTGATTGAAGTCTGCTGAATAAATTCACAGGACAACGCTTTTGGCAGATTTTACAATATGTCTCTTACAAAATGATTTGACTAAAATGATATTCATCTCTTTCCCAGCTGGTAGTACTACTTTGGTTGTTTGCCCACCCATTCCAGGGGAGAAAAGAAAGATACCCGTGAAATCTTTCAAATAATAATGTCAAGCATAAAATATTTTCCTTCAAGTCACCCAATCTGGTGACTGTCAAAACTAAGTACAGTAGAGAAGTTCAGTGTACATACATAGTGCCACAAATCAACTTGTTTTATTTTTTCCCCTTTTGGGTTTTTTTCTTCCCTAATGAGTGAGAAATAATAAAAATAACAGCTCACGATTTAACACCAAACAAGTCCTGGGCACTTCAGCAAAGTGGGAAAAGCAAAACTTCACTTTTTGATACAAACTCAGCACATCTCTAGGTGGGGCCCCCCTCAACAGACCAGCCATGGGGTGGGTGAACACATCTATTTTTAAACAGCAGGAGAGTTCAAGACCTGTGCAGTGGTTAACATGGAGCCTCCTTCCAGTGTTCTCAGTGATTCCTCTCTCTGAGCGTGAAATGCCATAAAACGCTGCAGTGATGCCTTTATGAATGGCTTGTTTGTCTCACTCTCCCCTTCTTTTTTCACCCCACACTTGTCCAGTGGCTCAAAGCAGTCTAGCAGATATGGCAGCTCACATGAATTATGAAAATGTGAATATGGTTTTGATGACTTGTACCCTGCATGCTGGCACTTTGTTGGGTTGTTTTTTCTCTCACTGCAAAAGTTCTTCTTTGTTGAAATGTAGAGGACAAGGAACTACTTTTATTCTCAGACCCGTGACTCTGGGTACCTCACATGCTTAAACAGGAAAAATAATTGATCGAATTTAAATACACATTTCCCGACACAACCCAAACGCAAAAGCTCTCTCCATCACCAGCAGCTCCAACTCCACTTCTGGGTATGCTCAAACATGCAGCGTCTGGATCCTGCAGTCAGAGTCTGGGTCCAGGGGTAATTTCTTCAGGTGGTATTCATCTCTGAAATAAATCCGTATCTGGGAGACAACCAGCATTTGTTTGAGTTCCCTTCTTTGTGCCACACTCCAAAGGGACAAAATCGACCTTCTGTGCACTCGGGGAGAGAGGAGCTTAAAAAATGTTGGAAGAGTTTGTTTAATTAGGTGGCCTGGCAGTTCATTTCAGAGGTACTGCTGGCAAACCACCTAACCTTCTTCCAGGGCTGATGTCAAAATCTGTTTCCACATTTTCTTGTGGGGGAAAAGTTAAAAAAAAAAAAGGAAAAAAAAGGTTATCCTTCACCCTTTCCAGCAAGCCAGGAAAGCTTGAAACTGAAATGGTGGCTTTATGCCCAGACAGAGAGGAACTGAAATAAATATGAGCAGGGTTAAGAATTTTCTTTATTGAGAGCACCTGCTCCAATTTTTATGTAGTGTTGCTAAAAATGCCTTCATTACAGTGTGCTCAACTCTGTGGGAGTTTAGTGAAGCCTTTGGTGCTGAGAAAACCCAAATGAGTCCTTTGGACCTCTATGGGGAAAGGTTTTCTTTGCTGTCATCTGAATGAATTGAATGTGTCTGAAGGTAATGGAATGACAGAACTGCATGTGATGCTCCCAAGGACAGCTGCCAGTGAAGATGTGTGTCTGGCCTTGCTGTGGATGGGGAAGTGAAAAAACTAACTGGCAAAATTTGTCTGTTTGTGAAGTTTCATGGAAAATGGCAATTTCTGCTGTTCTTACAGGTAGCTGCACATCCTCTGGGTATATCAGGTATACCTAAAGATCAACAGACCCTTCTTCTCCCTGCTCAAACACCTTCTCAAGCAGAGTTTTCCAGAGGAGCTGGATTATGAGCTTATTTTGAGATGCACCAATTTTTCATGTTTTGCTGTCATTGTGATGGGAGAAAGGCAAGGTTTTAGCAATCATAGAATAGTTAGGGCTGAAAAGATCATCCAGTTCCAAACCCCTGCCATGGGCAGGGACGCTTCACCCTAAACCATGTAGCCCAAGACCCTGTACAACCTGGCCTTGAACACTGCCAGAGATGGAGCATTTACCACTTTTTTGGGCAACCTATTCCAGTGCCTCACCACCTTAACAGTAGGCAATATGTTCTTATTAATTATCTCTGGAAAAGACATACATCAGCCAGGCCAGATCCCTGGGTATTGAGCAAGAAATTTCAAGCTAATTTCTGTGCAAAAATAATCATTTCATGTTTAACTTAATGATGTTAATAAATTAGGCTGAGACCACTGAGGCAGTAGTATTCTTTAGTTTTTTTCTAAGGGTAAAGCAATTAGGGACTAATCCTGTAAACTGTATTCTTTTTGGAGCTGAGGTTGATTACCCACAGTCTGCTCAAACCTTTGACTACTGTTGTCAAAGTTTAGCTCTCCGGAGGATTTTTGCCATGGTTGTGATGATCCAAGGGCACACAGCTTGTCTAAGAGAAGACACAGCCTCTGCTTACAAACCTACTTCCAGTTAAAGTCTATTGCTGTATTTTTATATGGCCTCATGAAAAAAGAGGTGGTCTTCAGCTTTGGAAGTTTTATCTCAGTGTTGACAATGAGTCTCTCAGTGGCCCTGGCTGCTTCTTGCTTTATTGCACCTTGCTTTCCCCAAACAGACCATGATTCCTTTGTTAATGGTCTGAAAATAATGTTCACAATAAACTTTCCAACTAGGTCAAAGCCTTTAGATGACAGAAGTGCTTTAGGAAGTGTTGTTTGAGTGCTAATAAAAATGATCATGCATAAGGAAACAGCAGTCTGCTGGAGATGGCTAACAGATTCAGTTGAACTGCCATGTTTTGCACAAATACTTCCCCAGCTGCAGACAGATTCATTATATACCAGGTTGATGCCTCCTTTAGGGGTTCAGTAAATGGTCACAAGGCAATTAAACAGCCCATAATCCTGGCATGGCTGGTGTGGAATATTGCAGTGGAGAAGATGACAAAAAGTGGCTCTGCATGTGCTGAGAAGTGGAAGAGAAAGTTTGGAGATTGTAGAGACAGGCAAGGACCCACTGGGATGGGAAACGATTGTGGCTTCCTCAGTGTTGTTTCTATTTTTTTCATTGCTTTTCGTTTTTCATATGTGAAGCTTAACATCAGATTGAAGGTGAGAAGGGTGGCTAGTGTGAGCAAGGATTCAGTGATACTGTCACGGTGCAAGGCCAGAGGGGGGTGACCAACACTGGCAAAAAAGAGAGATGAAAACGTTCGCCAGTGTTCTGGCTGATGGGTATTCATTTAGTCTGTGGCATGATTTTGGCTAACTGTGCAGTAAACCCAGGAAAAATCTAACACTGGGAATCAGTCATTTCTGTGGTGAATAGTGGTATTTTCAGAAAGATTGCCTTGACAATAAATTTTATCTGAAGGGCTGGCTCCCTCAGGTCCCCTCTACGTGCTGGAACAACCTTGTCCCAGTGTTATTAGATAGCCTCTGTTAAATGTCACATTTTTTTCCAGGCCTTGCAGTGGCAACTTAGGTTCCCCAACACAGCAAAAGGTGGTTTTCTGTCTTCTTTTTGTTTATGTATCAGACCAATAAAGCCACAGTCATAGTCCACAAAGCACTGATCCAGTATAAACTGGGAAATGAGACAGGAAAGATGCAGTGAATCCACACCTGGTCTCAGCCAGCATTCACTGCTTGTAGAACCATGGTGAGCATCAGCGAGCTGCCACCCCAGCACATGGGAAATCGCTCCTGTGGCTGAGGATGGGTGAAAAACAACTGCATGAGGCTCCTGGGATCTGCTGCTTCATTCAGATGTTTCCCCAGGAGCTGGCACAGCCTAAGCCTAGGAACTGGCAGGGATTTTTGCTTCACTGGGACAGAAGTAACATTCTCAAACTTACAGAAATTACAATGCTTTATTAGGGGATAAATTTAATCGGATTGTATCCAAACGGTCTATCTATAGATTTCAGCCACATATGTGTCTCATTTTCTTAATACCTAAACTGCTTAGAAGCTTTAGTGTATTTATTTTCCTTTCACCCCTGCAACGTAGAGATACACTGTCCCTATTTTACAGCTGGGGAAGTTACTTACAGAGAGACTTAAGTGTATGTATTCATGGCAGTCACTGAGTAGAACGGAATTCAGCATGGCTGGAAAACCCACCTGAGAAGCTGGGTAAATACTTGGGCAAGTAGCTCAGTGGTCAATGCCAGGAGTACCCACGCTAATTCATTGAAAACAGGCTTAAGTGCATCTACTTGCACTCCCTGCAGGGTAGGAATGGTTTGAATGACTCGCACAAGGTGATGCAGGGAGTCTGGGGCAATGCTGGGAGCTGATCTGTGTTCCCAAGGCTGGTGGTGGCTGAAGCCTGCTCCTGCTTCGTCCCTGCTCAGTGGGTAGGGGGTCACTGTTCAGGAGCACTGAATTATGTGATGGGAGCAGTACATGAGGTAGAGGCACTAAAATCCCTGGGGTTTGCATTCTTTCCTCCTTTTTCCCTGTAGCTGTGTAAGAAGTACCCACCACTCCAGACCAAGTTATCAAACCTCCTGTCCCCTCCTGTCTCCCCATCAATCTGTCAAGTTCAGTGAATTCACTGCTTTTCTTCAGAGGCTTGAACAGGCCCTTTTATGAAAGCAAGGGCACAATGATAAATCAGATCAGCAACACATGCACGAGTGTGGCACCGCAGCAGAGACCATTCCTTGAGTCCCAAGTCATAATTAACTCCCCGAAGAACAGAAACCTGACAGGAAATCCAAAATCTCTTTGCAATCCACTAAATATTACAGGAATGAATGGCTGGCACAGGAAAGGAATGTTGGCTGGAAGTGATGCTTTTGGGTTTGAGCTTTTCCTGGGCTGTGTTTATTTAGCATATAGCTTGGAGGCACTTGCTGTTTCATATCAAGGAATGGAAGTAACACAGATAGCATTGCACTGGAAGATGGAAGGGTTGCAGCTCAATCTGCTGTTACCTGGAGTTAATTTCTGCACCTGCACAGTGCCTCAGGTGGTGTTTAAAACCTTTAAAGCATTTAACTGTGGGGTTATGTTGAACAGTTCAAAACATGGTTGCCCCGCAGGTCTTTGTACTCAAACCGTGAAGTCTGAGGTGTGATTCTTTATGGTATTTTCATTTTCCCTTGGTGAACTGGAAGTAAAACCCTCAAAAAAACCCGTATCTGAACCTTTTTCCTGCCAAACCAAAAAACCCAACCAAACCAAACCACTGCACTTCAGATTCAGTTTCGCTCAAGGGCAGGATGAGAGAAAGGAGAGACATATGGTATCAGGTAGCACTACCAGAAGATGTTCAGATACAACATGGTGAAGGTCTCATATGAACTAAAATAGAACATAAATTATTAGAGTCAGTGAAACTGCTTCACAACAGCTACTCATTTTTCCCTTGCTCAAAAGCTCTTAGTGTTGCCAAGCTTCCAGCCACAATCATTCTTTGTCTTGGAGTGACATCCTTTCCCCCCTTATGAGCCTGACACATTTGAGGCATCACTTTTGGTCAGCTCCTCTCTGCTGTTCCCTTGCTAGGCAGGACCAAGGACTCTGTGAGATTTTGAATGGCTGATGCCTGCTCTGTACCAAAGCAGCAGAACTGAAATAGCAGACAGCTTGATTTTATGAGGCATTACCAAGCCCTCAGTGTTGAAACCCAGGTGATGAGTTTCCAATCAGATAAGGCAATGGTAATTCCAGATGACCCTGCCATCAGTTGCAGGAATTGTCATGCAGGGAATGTTGGGATTAGGTTTCACTCGGAGCCTGGACACATTTATAATGTTTCAGTAAATGAATAGGGAGTACTGTGACCCAGCTGGGAAATTTATGGCCTTGGTTGTGGCTCTGACAGGACTTTGGAGTGAGATACCATGGGCTTCGGGGGTGGAGGCTCATCTTAAACTTAAATTGGGGTGGGGGTAGGGGTGAGAAGCAGAGATAAAGCAGCTGTTGAAAAGCTTAAGCTGTGTGTCTCTGGCTAAAAGCAGCTCAAGAGGACATGCTCACTGAGGTGTCAACTGTCTACAAAGTACCCATTAATTGAAAAATATTATAACTGAACCCTAAAGGACAGATCGAGTCCCATGTGGGGGAAGGGGGGTCCAGGCACTTGCTCATAAAATGTGCAGATTGCAGTCTTTGTAGGAAGAGGAAGAGGAGGAATAGTTCTGTGGGAGGAGAGGTTTTTCCTGACAATGTTCAGCCATCGCAAGGCTCACGTCGTGCTGTGCCACACAGGGACCTTTCACTCCACCGTCTGCCATCACTCAGCTTATTTTCTCTCAAGGTTGGATCAGGGGATTTATTGCACCTTTTGGATTTTCAGCAGCATCTGTTACAAAATCTAACATAAACTCTCCAAGAAGTGGAAGCTAATCTTTGCCTAAGCTACATACAATGATATGCTGTGAGCTTCCTGACTGATACCTAGAAAAACTTTCCTTAAAAGCAGAGGAAAAGCAGGGTTTAAAGATTTACTGGGACATTTACAAGTGTGATAACATTTTTCAGCCTGCTTTGTTTGATGGTAAATCATTTTTTATTGCCCCAGAAAACCTGGGAGATGATGACCAGACGTAGAATATTTTTTGGCTTTGTCGTTGGAAAATCATACCCAGAGTGTTTCAGCTATGAATGGAAGGAAACTTAAAGCACACAACAATCTGAGGCAACCAGTCAAAACAATTGCTGTGGCTGTCCAAACTAAACCAAAATATGCCTACAAGTAAATCAAAGATGTATTTTGTAGGCAACAGAGAAGGTTTTTATACTTCCCCCCCTTTTGATATCAAAGATTTCTTTTAGATTCAAAGAATGTAGTGAGGTCAATAATTATTTATTTTTTCCATTAAAAAACATGAATGTTTGGAGAAAGGCCAAGTGTTCGCACTTTGTTTTATTTGAAAAATTTCAACCAGCTGTACCTATGAAACTGGAAACCAGGTAAAAGTTGCCCTGATCTGGGCTTTTTTTGCAACTGAAAAGTCAACCAAGGTTCATCAAGATGGTTTTTGAGTTTCCAACGAACTGTCCCAGGCTTGCTGGAGACCGGACGTGGATAACAAAATCATAGGAAATCATGTTAACTCAGCTGAGTTTCACTTTCATTTTTGCAGAGAAATCTGAAAACCCAACTTCTGTGGCATTTATACCAAAACCAAAATGAGATTTAGGCAAAAGACCTTTCTGGCTAATTGATACCAAAAATTCAAGTTGCACAGAAATGAAATTGTGGTTGCATTGACGTAATTAGTTTTGTCATTGACGTGATTGGGAATTGGAGCTTACCCTGAACATTCACTATCATATCAATCTGACTCCGGATGCAATATTCATGCATAAACCATGTTAGCTATTTTCTAAAATAATTACCTATTTTTAATTCTTCTAAATCTTCCAGCTGAGGAAAAGCTCATCAAAATACCTCAGCAAACAGCAGTTATCTGCTGAAACCCAGCACAACTTAAGTCCCTTTCAAGTTTAGAGGAGAAGAAATGGGTAAGTCTACCCTTTCTTTTCACGTTAGTAGCTTCAGAAAACTGCCTGAACATCACTTTTTTGTGCTCCATGTTAACACCATCTCTAGTGCTGAATTCATGATCCGTGAGTAGGACCCATAAGAGTTAAGTAAGATGAATTAGGTACACAAAAATGATTGAATAATAGAAAGAAAGCCATTTTCAGTCTCAGTTCAGTCACAAATGTGTGCGGGTCTTTTTTCAGCACCCATAGTCTGGCAATTATAAATTGAGTAATGAGCTACCAAAGCCTCAATCAACTTCAGGACCCCCCATTGGATAGTTCACCTGCAGCAAGAGAAAAGAGTGGATTTTCTGGATATACTGCAAATTGAAATAAAAGATGCCAAGTCTGTTTTTTCAGACCAGTCTACACCTATGCAGTAGTTTCCCTGGAATCTGAACCATCTCATACAGCACAGAACACTGAATCCCTGCCAGGAATGATAAACATATCCCATTTTTCTTCCCTTATCTGTTTGCATTTTGCTAATATCACCTCTCAACCCCTTCCGCTCACTTCCAGTGGCTATTATCAGCAAACAGCAAAGAAATCCTTCCCAACCAACATGTCTGAAACTTTTGTGTGGGAAGTTTTCTCACCCATGCTCTTTGTGCACATAAGACATGATTTACATGACTGTTGATAAGGGGATTCGCTATTGAAGTTTAATTAAGATCAATCATGTAGCAGGTAAAATATTAGGATGGAGGATGACACAGGTTCTTGCAACTCTGATTACATGACAGTCACAAAAATATATCGCCACAGAAATCAAGAAACACATTGCTTTGGCTTGCTGAGAGGAGGTTTAACGTTAGTTGAAAGCCTCATGTCAGTAATTGTTGGAGCATTTGCTAAACAGTCTTCATGGATTACAGTAAAAACCAAAAATCCAGACGGATGGACAAGCTTGCCATAGGCTATTGATTCTGAGTTCCAAATCAGTTAGTTTTGTACTTTTTTATTATATCATGTGTGTGCCATTAAAAAAAAAAGTTAATGTATTCTGTTGTATTGGATGTATAAACACATTGGAAAGCTCTTGGGTAATCTCTAGAAATAAATTTAAATGAGTACAGTTTTTTTACTTAATAATATGTATAGTATATTCTGAATGGAGGGAGGGCATTTGACATCAGTAGTTCTTTATTCAATGTGCAAAATTAATTTGATAAACACAGCCTGCAAGGCAGTGCATTTTTTAGCATGATAAGTTCTAGAGTTTAAAGCAAACTATGAAATATATACATCATTAATAGTAATATATATGAATTAATACAAATTTTTAGTGCTACAGATGCCATGGTGTTCAGGTGGGAATAAGAACATTTTAAAATAATGCACTCTAGATAGAAAACCAGCTCAGTAATATTTGTTACAAATGTGGGAGTTGCTAAGGGAGAAGCCAATATTGCATTCCTCAGGTCTAGGGCAGAAAAAGTGGAGGAGTTAAGATGAAGTACAGATTTTCTTCTAATCAAATCCAGAAGACGTGCTGTAAACCTTATTCTAAGAGATCCGCTAAGTCTGCAGCATGAACATGACAGGCAGGCAAAATTGTGGATTTGATCATTTAAAAACCTGTGGATTCCTGGGGTTTTGGCTACATTAAAGACTCTGAGAAAAGACATGCTGAAAATTGCTGAGGGGTGTTACCAAACCAAGTTGCCAAAGGCTTAGTCTGCCTCAGTAATACAGAGAGCAGCTGGTTGAGCTAACTCCCAGTTAATTACCTCTTCATTTCTGCAATCACTCCATAGTTTGTTTAGGGCAAGGTGGACTGGAGGGTTTGGTGCCCAAATAATTCAATTCATTTGTTTGCTACAGAAAATAAAAGTTGGAAAATAAAGACCTCATTATTGTACATATTTTTTCATTTAGTTCGTTATGGGCATATTACAAAATGGCTTTGTAATTTGGGTAATCATACACAAATGTTGGGTTTTGCTGCAGCATATTCAGATCAAATACTTGTTTTGCTGAACCTGGCAGGCAATGCTGGTGCAAGCCCAGCTCACTGCGAGTGTAGAGGTGATTGATTAATTGCTCCCATAAATCTTACAGAGCCTGATCCTGATGTCTTTTCACACTCTGAATGGGGTAGGACTTTCAGTGCCCAGGGTTTGAAAGGCACTTTTTATGTGAAGTCAGAAGGAGCATGGGGATCAAAGCACTACATACACACTCCTATCCAAGGAGGAAAACGAAGATATAACACATCTTCCTGCCATGTAATAGGATCATTGTAGAACTGTTTCATACAATTAAGATTCTCCAAGACCTTTGTCCCATCTACTTTATATAAATACTCCATTATAAGTCTTAAGGTAGCAGCTAAGTACTACAGTCAATCTTAACTTCCACTGCTCAGCATAATCCCTGTAGATTATCCTAAATAACTGCTCCTTTTCTTTGTCATTTTTTATACAATACCAAATTACAATCTTCTACAGTGCCAGCCTTGTTTTAACTCTGCAGCACATCTAAAATCAGTGTTTAAGGAATGTTTAAGTTGTAAAGTCAGGCTCTGAGAAGATTAGGAAGTGCTAGGATCCAGAATACCCAAGCAACCTTAAATTGGCCCCATTCTATAAAGCCTTTAAATATCTGATTGCTACAAGTTCATGCCCCTTCCAACTACTGTGAAAAAAAAAAAAAAGAGGCAAGACCTGCAAAAACTAGTCCATTTTGAGGCACAGCCTGGACTTCTTTCCGTCCAAGGCTTTGGATTAAGTAGGGGGCTGTATGGAAAAAACACCGTGTGATCGTGTAATTAACATTGCCTTGTGTGGAACCATAGCAGCCCCAAGCAACTGGGGAGAGGAGATGGCAGAGGGTTCACACCCCAACTTTGACGACTTACTGTGTGAAATAATCCCACCCTTTTTTCAGAAAAGATCTTGAAAGTTTGTATTAATTTATTTTGTCTTAGTGATGAGGAGTTGTGATGGGAGACTGAAGAGTCACTTGAAAATCTGATACTCCATTGACAGTTTCTGTCTCTTAACCATTTTACTCCTTCACCTGTTACTTCTCTCGTAAAAATCAAGCTTGAGCTCCTTCAAGAAAACACATCTCTGTTCCTCAAATGATAAAGATGTTTCTTCTTTCATCTTTTCTAGTCTATACTGAAAGTTGGAGACCACATGTAATACGTGTTGCAAGATTCAGACCCACCTGTCCAAATCACCAGATGCTTCTCTATCCACTGCCTTTTCCAAACTCTACTTTAGCTTTGAGTTTAAAACCAAGCAAAAACCAACACACACACACACACACACAACCCCACCTTTACTTTATTCTGTTTTGTTCTAAACAATCTCTTCTAACTGTGGTTGTTGGGAGGTCTTCACTAGCCTTTCCAATGCCTGACCTGACATCTGTTTTCTGAAGGACTTACTGGAACAATCTGCCCAACAAATGATCCAGCTGGCTAAGTATTCCTAGGTGCTGGATTATAGTGCAACAGACAGGAAAGACATTCTTGTGGGTTTGACATCAAAACAGAAACAGAAAATGCCATTTAGTGTGAAGTGTTCGAGTGTCACTTTGTTTAGGAAACCAAGCAGGCCATTGTAAGAAAGATGACTATTTTTACTTACATTTTTTCTGTGTTGTTGATAATCTTCCTCCCAAACTCCCTGAAGAGGACAAAAATATGCAAAATACAGTAAAATACTTTACATGTAGCATCTAGCTATAATTCTTGATAATTCTAGGCTAGTGCTTTGGAAGAAATGACCAAACTTCATTCACTTTATGTTGTGAAATCTTTTAAAAGTATGTTTCCAGCTGACTTTCCTACTGCTGTACTCAATTTGCCTGAAATGGTTTTGGCTTTCACAGTCTGGGTATGTTCGACATGGCCACGAGGGGTTTGGAAGACCTCACAGGGAAGACCTCCTACAATCAATGGTGAATGCTGCCCCTTCAGTTAGAAAATAGCTTCTTAACTTCGAGTAGGTATTGCATCAGTGTCCCAGGAGAGGTATCTGCTCTTGGAAGGGTCTGCTTTCCTTGGGCATTCTCAAGATCTTGACCATTCATTCACCAAATGGCTTTATGTGAGCATTGTGCCTGTTCACTCAGGTCTCCTCTCAACATCTGAGGATGTTTCCATCCAGAGTATGGACAGCTATTTCCAAAGCTGAAGGTTCTTCATGGAGAAAGCCTTAATCATGACCCTTTATTCAGAAATTAGATTAAAACAAAACAAAAAAAAAACCCAAAAAACCAACAAAAAAAACCCCTCCTGCGTTGCTTAATTCATCTAGAACTTTAAATGTCAGGACTCCATCTGGAGCACAGCTCACAAGCCTCTGGTGTTACTATATTGTTCCAGTGACAAACCCAACCCATGAAGTGGGTTGATCAGGTTCCAGTTGATTAAAGATGTTCTCCAGAAGAACATTCTAATTTGGATTTGACAAAGGCATGGAAACTATGTCTGTTTCCAATAAAACTCCTTGCCTCTTTGCCAGACACAGAAGAAAAAAGACCTGTCTTCAAACTCCTGGCCATGAACTTGCTTCATGTTTTAGCGCTGCCTTTCTCCTTTCCTTTTTGCTGCAAACATTGCTCAAAAATTACCAGAATATCATCTGCATGCAGAACCAGTATGTTCTTTGATGTATTATTCCTTGTTTCTTCCCCCATCACAGTAGCGGCACACTCGTCTGACGGGCTGCAGGCTACCTCTCTTCTTTTATGCTAGTCCAGCAAACTCCAAAGGCACAAACTGGAAAGTGATTTGGTTAGATATGTGATTCTTTCCTCTGTATACATCCCTAGTCACACTGCATGTTGGCCTAGACTTTGAAAAATGCTTTGGAAGAAGGTGGCACATGGAATTTGGTTATTGCTTTCTCATGACAATGAAGGTGATGATTGCCCTGTAGTGCAGTGCATCATGTTGGATTCATTTAGCGTATGTACCCTGTGGTCTGTGATTCATTCACTGCATTGCAACGTGCTTTTTGGAATCACACTCCAGCAGTGACTTTCTGACATGCGGTTCAAATACTCATTTCTTTTCAGACCATACTTTTATTACAGTGAGTAGATCTGTATATAGCTTTAGACTGCTGCAAATTTCCAAGGGCCACGTCCCAACAAGTATCACTTTCCAATTTCATTCCCCTCAAGAAATTCTGTCAACAACTTCTCCCAATTCCATTAATCTTGTGTTTTACCATCTTAAAGCCTCCCATTCTCTCAACTCCCTTAAAGATGTGACCAGTGTTTCTCCTTGAGTGCTGACAATTGCTTTCTCATTCTTGTGCGGAGCTGCTCTCTCTGCTAAGAACCACATGCAGTTTTCAATAATACCTATTCATTGGTAATGTATATAGTGAGCCAGGTCTGGATTTCCACACTGAGGTATTGATGTATTTTACATACCTTTCCTTTCTCAAAAGGGATTTTCTGTCTCTGAGCACTAAATATGAGAAGCATTTTTCAAATTCTTTGACAGAATGCTTTTAACATATCAGTAGGGTTAATAAATCTTTCCCATTTGTTCTGTTCACTTTTATTCGTAGTGAAGTATTGATTGGGAACAAGCGGGGATTCTGAGGACAGTTCTCAAATGAAAGTGATAAATGGTGTTACCACGACGCTGATACAAATGGTTTTGCTTGGAGCTGTGGGCCATTGGCCCCAAGGATTTTCTCCCAGCAGCAGAGAAACCCAGAAAGAGAACATTTAACCACACCAGACCACCGACCTGTCAGAGCTCTGCATTTTCAAAGTTGCTTTTCTTCACCCTCTTCTTCACTACAGTGCTCCTGAATAACACAAGTATTTTATCTCTCCAAAATGCAAGCGACTGATGGACTCAGAATGACTATTTAAAGGAGGGATGGGGTACATAAGGTACAATAATACTGATGCAAGGGGAAAACCTTGGAAACTCAATTTCACCTTCTGTCCATGCCTCAAATCTGGAAAATCCAGAGGGTCATCCCCACATTGACATAATTTTCTGTGCAGCTATTCTTGTGTATGTATACTCTTTATAGATACCTTACAACAGTGCAACAATTAAATCAATTTCTCCTCAGACAGACAGATAGACACTTACAGCATTTTTCCAGCCATGCATCTCAACTGATGTTAGAAGGGTAAGACAAATTCTCTGCTCTACTATCACAGATGAGTCGCTGGAGGACAGAGAGGTCACCCGCATTCTCCCATGTCTCACAGTGCAAGAACTGAGGTCCCATATCAGACCTGATCATCTTATTATCTTGCTCTATTGCCTTAAGGAATTAGGAAATACAACTCACAAAAAATAATAAACAAACAGTCAGCAAAGGGTAGTCAAAAGGACAAATATTCACTGAAAAGGAAAAAAACCCTAAAAAGGCTAACACTGCCAAAAATCTGAGATATTACTAACAAACAGCAAACCAGTAGTTTTTTGCAAGTTAATATTGGGAAAATGAACTACATCCATATGTGATGTATATGGAGGATGACATCCAGGATGTAAGTGCTCTTCTGTGGTCAGTTCACACTACACTACCTTCTTTCCCTCATTACCTGGAAAATGTTGACTGATTCTGTGATATTTGAAGAAATCACCAAGATAAAGAACAGTAAAAATCAATGGAAAATTGAGAAGCTGAAAGCTAAAACATCCTAATTACCTCATTTTTGATAAAACACAAGGCAGAGATATTTCTCTACAAATGTTCATGGGAAAAAAAAAACTAACAAAACCAAACAAACAAAAATTTTCTTATGAAGAAAGTCTCAACACCTCAAGTTCTTTCATGAAGATGGGATGGAAAGACTTGGGCTGTGAATAATCTTCTCAGATACTGGTAAGAGGTCTCTCATTTAGGGCTTTTAAACCAGCAAGTGTCATAGGGGATTATCCTGAATTGGCAAAGCAATAGCCTGGCTGACCCAATCAGTTTTCCATTTCTAGCTACCATGAGCCTGTAATTCTGTGAATTTTTTTTCTCTGTTGCACTTCATATGAAAAATCTTCTCCATGTGCCGTTTTGGTTTATTTTTTCAAAAAGGGTCTGATCACTGGAATTCCTGTGTGAGATTTTGGTGACACATTGTGCTTTTGTCAGCCTTGGCAAGGAGGCAGGGACCGTGCATGTGATCCACTGAGGAGAACGGAATGTCAAAATACAGTTGTGGCACAAGAAGAGACGGCGAAGTTTGGAGTTGGGAGTTTATTTTTAGTGGCCAAAGACTGTTCCAAGGTTAAAAGAACATACAATTCTGGGGGAAGGTGGAGGGAATATTTGCCCTCACTGGAGGGAATCCAGGAGGGCTGCAGAATAAGAGGTCAGAGGAGCAAAGGGAGGGGAGGGCTATTTGTGACACAGCTGTTTTTGAAAACAGAAGGTAGAAGAAAATAAGTTGGATGGTAATCTCTTACGTTGTATCCCGCCGAAGTGCTTTTCAGAGTGGTGGAGTGGAACAAATGTACAGTCATATTTAAGGCACTGGACCACCTACATCTTAACAGATCCGCAAATTGATGTTAATGAAGCCATTTATGTTAAAAAAAAAAAATAAAAATTTAAATTCAGCTGGAAAAATAGAATGAATGCTGGAACACTGGCTTACTTGTTCAAACCAGCTTTCTAAAGCAGTATTTGATATGTTTGCTAGAGAAAAGAGCAGAAAGGACAAAGCTGTCTAACGAAGATATATCTCAGGCAATACTTTCCTTCAGCATGTTTCTGACCAAGAGAGGAAGACCCTAGGTTGTATCAGTGACAAATGTTTGCACAAAAAGGGGAAACAGCAGTTTATTTTTTTGGCAGAAAAATGAACATTTGGGCAGTGTAGACCCTTTTGGAGACATTTACTGGAGATGAAAATTGCTAATGCAGCAAGATCTATTCACTGTAAATTAGCTATACTTAAACTGGGAAAATATTGTGATTTTTTTGTTTTGTTTTTAAGAGACACTTCAAACTACATAAATCTAGTATGATTTTTCTCTTGTATTTATCTAGAAAATAAAACTAAAGTGATTTTTTTCTTCTAGGGCTGTTTTATTTACTCACTTTTTCAAAAGGAAGGATAGGAACTTAAAATTTGAAGCAGGACAAGGCACAGGAGCCACCTAATTTCGCTACATTTTTCTTTCCTCTGAAGATCTGTAAGCTTTCTCCAAGGAAATGTGTAGTGAATGATTAAGCTACATATAAAAACAAAACAGTGTGTGTTACCCAGTGTGTGCACAAGTCAAACTGCTTTTTTACGTGGGTTAAGAACGTGCTCAGAATTATTTCTTTTCACCTGCCAATCCACAGTTACTCACACAAGCCTTGGATGTGCATATGAGTCTTTCAAAGGTTGTCCTCTGTATTTCAGGGTAGAGCAGAAAGCCAATATTGTTCATTTGAGGGTTATTTTTAATGGCTGCATACAGAGAGCTCTCTAGAGTTGCCATAAATATCCTGTTTGCTTTCTTTGTTTCTCTTTCATTTAACTCCCTTGGTATCAACCAGACTATTCTTTCTAAAATGTTTTACTATATCCCTGCTGCTCCCTTCGGAGGAGAAAATCAGGGAAATACATTTGCAGGGGGAAAGGTATATTTATTCAGCAATGAGTAACTTTTAAAAATAGTTAAATCAATTTAGAACAAACTTTCAGCAGCGAACGCTCACCTTTGGACAGAGATCAAGAATGGAAACTCTCAGACCAGAAGGAATTTGCTCAGGATGTAATGAGGAATAAAAAAATGCAAGTGGGTCTATGGGGTGCCAGAACCGAAATAACTCCAAGTCACCCTAAAACTGCCAGGCAACCCGCTGCCTTTTCGCCCCTCTCACACAGCACACAAATGTATAACATTTCGCTGAGAGTATGAAGTGCAAACCCAAGTGCCCACAAGGATTAATTTACATGCCCAAGCAGGGGGCTGTGCTTGAACAATGAGGTTCTACCCTGACGTGCTTTGGTATATCACATGTATACACAAATCCATATGCGGACACTTGAGGGCCTACGAAGCATTTTCTTGTTGTAAAAGGCACGTGTGATATTTGGCTCATTAAGATGAAACATGTGAAATCAGATCCTTTTTTCTTCCTGCTCTGTTCTGCCTTTCTTTCTGCTGAGTGCCAGAAGAGCAGATTACATTCACTCAACCGCTGCCTGCAGCATCAGAGCTGAAGTTTGTCTCTATCTTCCTTTTTTTTCTTTTAAATTCTTGGCTCCCTTATTCAGAAGCTCCTGAAAGAGAGAAATTCTCCTAGTGCAGAGGAGCATTTATGTACAGAGCAGAGGGCTGCTTTTCTTTTTTTTCCTTAATAAAGCAGATGTTACATTCCTAACGAAAGCATCTGACCTTTTTCCCGTGCTCATTCTCCAGGCTGACATAGGGCAGACTCCAGGAACGTTGCTGACCACCATCCCTCACACCTGGGGCTGCAGAGCCTGCCCTCACCAGAGGGGCTCCATGTAAGCCCCCCCAACAAGCTGGGGAAAATGCCTTCCAGCAGCTCCTCTCACCTCGTAAAAGCCAGAGTGTGAATTGCCGGCACATGTGGGAGACCCTGCAAGCTCTGGGGATGCTGCATCTCTTCTGTTCTCCCACCCAGCTCCTCGGAAAATCCTTCCCATTGCCAATTTAGCAGCAGCACCGTTCCCTCCTTGGGTGCTCCTCTCCCTCACATGATCCCATGTGCTGATGAGGACTTGCAGGTGGTGACAAGTGACAAGAGGAAAGAGGATCAGTCCCAGCTTCTTATGGCTCCACATCATTTTTGGTGCATGCAGCTCAGCCAATCATCAAGCACATGGCTTGTAGGGTCATCCTCTGCACAAGCAGCCAAAGCAGGGATTTGCAGACAGAAGGCAGGTGGTGGTGGTTACCCTAACCCAGGCATCCTAGATGCTTTGGTAATTGCTGCTGAAGACCTCAGCATCTCTGGGGGAAAGCCAGCAACTACCATCGTGCAAAAATGCACAGCAGCAAAGGAAAGTCATGGCCACGTCAGATGTTTGTGTTCCTCAAGGATAGATAGCACCTGCTTCCCCAGAGAAAAAGAGAGAGGAATTGTAGATGTCTTTGTAGCGTTGCCTGCCTTATTAGGTTAAAGAACTCCTGGTTTGGCCTTTGCTTGTGGGTATCCAGTTTCCCTGGCCCAGCAGGCGCTGAGGTATGCTGAATTGAGATGATATATTCTGCGGACAGGTGGAGAAGGGAATCATTTCTTCAGACAGGAGGAAAAAAAGAAAAGTGGTTGGAAAGTTTCTCCTTATGCACATTGTTGGATACCAGGGAGTTGTACATTTATTATTAAATCTGTTTTCTAAGTTCCCAGATCCCCATGGTAAGTACACGTATCTGCATACCCTTGTTTGTCCAGGATTGACAGGCAATGAAAGGATGACATTGCTTGAATATTTTCTGTGTCCAAATGTGAGGAATGTCAAATTCCGGGTCTTGTAAAATACAGTGCCATTGTTGTCTTCCATATGATGCCTGTTAAGAGAGGTGGCTCCTGGAGGTCTGGGTGTTACTGTCCTGCCTGGGAGAGGGTAAAAGAGGGAGCAGGGAAGGTAAAAAAGAGGGGAAAATGCTCAGGATATTTTGACCTTGGTGTTTCATGGCTTCAGAGGCCAGTGGCTCAGGAAAAGCTTTCAGACCTGGTCTACAATCTCTCCATCAGATGGCCAAAATGTGCCTAGCAAACGAGATGATTAAATAGCTGCAATTAGCTCTTGGCTTTGTATGGTGGGAGATGCTGAAATTCACTGAGATAAGTGCATTTGCTACCTGGGAATTTTTAGACTTTTCTGAAGAGTGAGGATCCTCTGAGGGCTAGGGCAGCTTGGTGGGGAAGGGCCATGCTGCTGCAGGGGGAACAGAGGGCCAAACACTGGACAGCTTGGTCCTGCTCAGTGGTTTCTTTCATGCTGGGTACCAGCTAAAGATGCCATCATGTCAGTAGCCTTACAGCCTACATTGCAACAGAGAAGTTTGCTCAGTCTACGTTTCCCACAAGGAGCCTGGCAGATGCTCACCGGCATCCATCCATCCATCCATCCATCCATCCATCCATCATATGTAAAAGGGAAAGGCTCCCACCGCAGATACTTTATCCCGCCAGTGATTAGCATTCCTGACAAACCATGGGCATCCAGGAGACAAAAGTCAAAGCTTTTGAGTTGTCGTTGCTGCTGTTGGTGTCTCACAGTGAAATTTGGGCAATGTGGTGTGTTTACACACTGTACGTGAATAAAAATATCTCCCTGTACCCCCCCACCCCACAAAGCCATTAGCACTCTGAAGAGTCAGCAGATGAACTGGAGTGGTTAAACTCATTAACATCAGGTTAACTCCCATTGTGAAGCTCCTGGCTCAACATCAGAGGGCAATAAAACACCAAGAGCAACATAATGACTGTTATGATCAGGAAATTTGGGACATGTGTCATTAGAGGGAACAAACAGGGCAGCAGAGGTGTCTGGCAGTAACACTGCTGAGTGTTCATTGCCATTCACTCCCCCTCCATGTTCCTCTTATGCCCTTTATCAGCTTCCTCCGACGCTGGGTGCAAACAAAGTCTGGCCCTTACCTGAGGGTCAGAGAGATGAGAGACAGTGTTAGACAGGATATTCCCAGCATTTTCAATGCTTCCTCTTTGGTGCATTATGAATGTCTGACTGACATGGCCAAGCGAAAGTGCTGCGGGTTCCCGCGGGACCCATGTGGCTGTAAAACTCACAAACATAATAATAACAAAGTCATAAATTCTGACCTGTGGTACAGTCCGAGTCGAATAACAGCTCCCCAGCTGTGGAATATGCGCCCTTGTTGTGTGAAGGTGGCAGACCCTGGGGTAAAGTTCACCTCGTATTTGTCAGGTTGTGTAGAGCCAGGCCTGTTTAATGATCTAAAAGCAGCCAAAAGCCCCAGTGGCAGGACAGATGCCCAACTGTGTTTTTAGCCTGTTATGATTTACTGATTATTTTGAGAGGAGGGAAAGCTTAAAAAAATAGCCGATGGAGGACAGATAACAGAGCCAGGGCAACAAGTAGTGGAGATCTATTGCAACAGCGGGGTTTATCCCCTTCAAAACACCCAGGATCTTTTCTCTTCAGAGCTTTACCCAGTGCCTCACTGTTTCCAGGGCATAAGAACTGGATGCAGCCCAAGAGGAAGGATGCAATAGCCCAGGGCTGTTTCTGCTTCTTTCTGCAGTGATTTCTTTCCAACCACATCCTTGCAGCCCCAAAACCTTGAAAGACGTTAGGAAAGCTCCAGACTCTACAGAGAGGCAAGGAGCTGCACTGGGTGAACATTAGGGAAGCCTGTCAGAGCTCTGAACTATTTCATATCCTTCCTG
This sequence comes from Nestor notabilis, assembly GCF_000696875.1. NCBI lineage: Eukaryota > Metazoa > Chordata > Aves > Psittaciformes > Psittacidae > Nestor > Nestor notabilis. The sequence goes on along the minus strand of NW_009930482.1, from coordinate 95,588 downwards.
AGAGAGCAGAAAGAGTTTGTCACATGAAAAACCCCCAAGTATCCCCCACCTGCCTTCGAGATGTGCTAAAATGGGCTTGTAACAGGGAGATGCACATAGGAGAGGGTGAGGAGAAAGCTTGATAGGGTCAGCCATCCTCAGGAGTGGATTTTCTAGGGAAAAGAGTCATCTTCTTCATTCCCCCATCTCTCTGTCAGACTGGGATTACATCCACCTCAAGCCTCAGTGACAAACAGGAGCGGGCTGCTCACCATCCGGAGAAGGAAGGACGAGATGATTTGTTTTTCTGTGTTTTTCTTTCCATGTCTGCTACTTGGAAGGAAACATGTCTGCTTTTAGAGAACAATGCTGCCCAGGGCCGTGGGAGTGAGTTACTGGTGTGTGCGAATCCTAACCTGGACCCCGTTCCCAGGCTAGCCCTGAGCAACACTCAGCTGTGCACCATCCCCTTGCAGAGGGTTAAATGCTAAATGAAGGGGGCTGCGGGCGATTCGGAAGTGCAGCCCCTTCTGCCCTGTATTGGGATGTGGCATTTGCTTTCCCTAAGCTGTTGTCAACAGGGATGCTCTGGAGCTTCTTGAACATCCCCCAGATTCCCAGTCTCCAACCCATGACCTACCTTATTACTTTAAATTCTTCCTCTCCTTCCTACCCTGAATGCTTTCCCTTGACTTTTCTTATAGCTCTTCTCCCCCATCCGTACACTGATGGACTGATGAGGACAATACAATTGGGATAGGACAGCCACCACACATCATCTTCCTCTAGAACCAAACATAGTTAAGTCAGATCTCCTCATTTTGAGTAAACATAATATTCTTGAGAGCTGTGAAATTCCTACTACACTTCCCACATCTCTGTTAATCACACTGTGTTCTACACCCTTCTCCAAAAACTGCCTTTCGAAGCAGAGAGGATTCCACAGGTTTTTGCAGTGACATTAGCTCCAGCTTCCAGTTAGGTCACATTCTGCACTGGTGTTCTTCAGACATTAAATTTTAAAGTGAAGCAATTTGGGCTGCAACTTGCTAACCCTGCTCGTAATGACTGGTTTGCTGTGTCCCAGTAATACAAAACAGCATTTTAAGGATTCCCAGCCAGTTCTTCAAATGGCTCCTCTGGCTAAAAGCACTTGGTGTAAGTTAGAGAATGCTCAGATAGGCTGCAATTTCCATCTACATTTGAGCAATGCAGGGTTAGGAACTGGAAGTGTTACAGAGGAGTCATATACTATTAAATTGGAGGTGTTTGGGCAAAGGGGATTGACAAGAACTGCAGAGATTCATTTGGCAGAGTTTAGGGTGCTACCCATGATCTCCAGGCAAGTACTGAGCTGAGAAAATGCATTCCAGCACCAGGGGCTAACCAGGCATTTTACTTACTCTATGGCATTTATCGTCACCTCATACCTTCCCTGTTAGTACATTGCGGTCCTTTGAGTCCAGCTGTGCCCAGAGGTGGGGAAGGCTGCGGTGAGAGGTTGTCCTCTCTCCCAGCAAAATAAAGCCCTTTTGGGATCCCTTACAGCGATCCTTAAGGTCTACAGATCACCTTTAATATAAACTGTTGCGCTGGCACATCAGGGAGTGTTTAAACAAGGCGCCTTAACACACGCCCGGTCTTCGCCCAGCACACTTCTCCTGCCATCCGCCTTCCCGAACCCGGCTATTGCAGCATTGAATGGGACCTTAGTTTTAAGGATAAACACATCCATCACAAAGCTGTTTGGCATACGCCAGCGCTGGCACTCTCATCCCCTCCATGAAACCCCTTTTGAGGACTTTCTGTCCGGAGACCGCATCTCTGCTCCGGTTTCCACTCCTCAACCTGCTTTTTCCAACACTCCCCAAGGTAATCCCACAGTTTACCAGGAATGGGAAGAGACACAGGAAAACAAGGGCCACTTTAACCCTTATTTTAAAGCTGTAGTTCCCTCCTGGTTTAGTATATTTAGTTTGGGCACAGTTCTGAAACAAAAGGTATAAAGAAGCCAAGTTGTTGGGGCAGGGGGAGGGAAGAAAGTTGGTTTGATTTTGAGAGCCTTGGAAGATCATTAAAATTTCATAACAGGCAGAAAAAAAGGTTGTTTGCTTATAAGGTCTCTAGTGTTTAAAGAGCTAGAGACAAAACTGCCGAGCAGTATATTCCAGTTTATCCTGTGGAATAGGAAGGAATGGCCCCAGACGTAATTACAAGTAAGTAGAGCAGTGAGAGAGGGGAAAAAGCTCAGGAAATGTGATGTCTAAGAACTTTTTTTGTCGGTGTTTAATCAGTTTGCTCAGTTGTTTGTTTGTGGGGTTTTCTGCGATCTGCCTCAGTCGTAACATGTTGGATCCTTTGATGGTGAAAGTGCGGGATGGGAAGAATTTTTGCTTCTGAATTCAGTGCATCTTAAAGCAAAACCAGGGAACAAGGGTGAAATGTAAAGCTTGGTTTGTGAGTTTACAGAGCTGAAAGGCAGAGTGTGGGGTTTCAGTGGTGGTCTCGCACTTATTGACTTTTGCGTTTTTATCCACTGAGCAAGCAACATGAGAGAGATTTTTACAAAAGCACGGAAATGGTATCTCATTAATATTTCTACCTAGCAAAAAAAGAAGGGAATAATAACATTAGTGGCTATAAAGCAGCAGGGAGATGATGATGAATGTTAGGCTGTATATGAAAACTATACAAGGCTGTATAGTTTCCAGAAAATATGTGCTATTTCTTTAACTTCACTCCTTAAAAATACATTAACATCAAATTGGAATTTAAAAACAGAATAACATCGTTTGCAAAATATTTCTCTGAAACACAGAACTCCCTATCCGAAAAACAAAATCAGTCGTAAATCATAGAATACATTAGCAGCCACAATATAGAAATTGAACATCAGAAAATATTCTCGTGGTAAAATAACATTAACAACCAGTGTGTTATAGCGATACAAACACTGCTAAAAGTATTATATTGCTGTCAAGGTTGCAGATATCTGTTCCATTTTAAAATCACAACATAGTACTTTAAAAACTCATTAATAATGAAAACGTTTTTCTATTTTCCATCATTTATGAAAAGCAAAAACTTATTGCATTGTATTTTATTATGAACCTACTTTTAGTTGTCTGTAATGTGTACAGTATTACTATATCTAATGGTATAATTCCTGCAGTAAAATACGTATATCTTAATTTCTTATTTTGTTTTACAAAAAAAAAAACAAACCAAAAACCAAAACAAACCCAAACCGAACAAAACCTAGAAAAAATAATCTTACTTTTAATTCCCCATAGTTAAAATGATTGCTAGTAACCTTCAAGCTGAACACAAAGAAAACACATTGAATTATTTCTTTAAAATGCATAATATTTTCTGATTGTTTTAATGAATATACACATTATCCTTCCTCTGTGTATAACTAATATGCACACTTCACACCCATAAGAACAGCTTTATACTTAGGGCTGGGAAAGAATGTTTAAAGGTATAAGCTAAATTAAAAGTGAAGTCCTGTTATTTCTTTTGGGATCCATGTTCCTAAAATCATTAAGTGCATTAAGTGAGTCCTCTGTTTTGAAGTATTCATCCCACAAGGAGAATTAATTGTTTTCTACTAGGATGTAGTTTTCTCCTGGGAATAGATCAGTTTACTTACTTTTCAACTTTTACCTACCCAAGTATACAAATAAAACACTAAGATTAATTCTGTAAATTGCACATGTGTAAAATCACATCATTGTTTTAAGGAGTTTCCCAGATAGCAGACCGATCCAAGCTAAGATGAAGTTAATGAGTCATTTCTATCTGCTGTAGAGGGATTTGGATCTGAATACTGGACTCTTTACAAATTGGAGGCTGTACTTGCATAAGAACATGAATTTTATCATTTTCCAAAATCAGGAATAGTTACCCATGGAATAGTTTAGGCTATAGTTGGAGAGTGTAGTTTGGCCTGATAATGATATCTTCCTCCATGTACTTTGGATTTACCCTGGCTTTGTGACTAATATAGCACGTGTCAGCTTATTTCTCACCCGTTTGTTAATAAAATGCTGTGCTTTGGCTTTGAGTTTGAATAGAAAAACATAACAATTTTTTAACCTTAGACTTTGTAATTTTTCAAAAGCAGACAATGATGTTACTCATATAAAAGTTAACTCCACATTCTGATAATTAACCTGAGATCTCATTACTTCTACTAGAAAGCAGGGAATTCTACAGGAATTCTGAAGTCAATGAAGGTTCAAGTGCTTTTTGCCTTTTATTCCTTCCTGTTGTGTTGCACATGTGTTTTCACATTTGGAGCGGGTAGGAGGGTCTGAAAAGAGTTAGCTTAGACTAAACACAATATGGAAACAAGGACTATGTTGTCACATCAGGTTTTCTGAACACTTAAAATCTAATTTGGATCTCCAAGTCCTGTCATAATGCAAATGAGAATGTTCTTGCTGGGAACATGTCATTCCCGTGAATGCTAAATGCTGTCATGCAAGCCTCATGGGAGCAAGCTGCAGTAAGTCCTCCTGATTTAAGAGCTATTACTGATGCTGCTATTATTACTTTAGAGGGGTACATCAGGGATTCACAACCTCTATTCTCAACCTTTCCCTTATTTCTACATGGAAAGAAGAGAAGTAGCAAGGGTCCCAGCAAGACACATTTGTTGTCCCAGTATGTAGAAAAAAATGAGGAAGGCTCCTGTTATGGAGTTTCACTGGTATAACAAACCTCCTCTGATCATTTTTCAGACAGAAAGCTTTAAAAACATGACTCTTGTTTAAATTCCCTAAACCAGAATCAGTGGGTGCACTTATTTGTACATGCTATAGATAACACCATTATGAGACCAGAAGGCTTTTGCCAACGTGAATGGCTGGGGCAACACGGAGGGTCTTATCACTATTTGTGCACGGGGAGCTGGCAGTGCAGCATTCCTTTTCCTGATCGTTGGATCTCTGCCCGATAACTGTTCCAGTTATGTAGGCCACCCCAAAAAGCCACTTGAAGAGGTGGTTGAGGATCAAGTTTGTATAAGATAGGTGAAAAGTAGGATTCTACTTAATTTCTGATCTTTCTATGGGTTTATGCAGGCATAATTCCCAGGCTCACAGTGGCAAAAAGTGCAAAAGAGGCCAGAGGCATCAGGGGCAAGGTGTGGTTGACCACTCCCAGTAACACATCCAGTATCACTGACTTTCCACTCAGCTCCCACCCTAGCATAGAAATCTTTTCTGGCTTGGGGATTGAGTTTGCATCCTCTCTGCTCCAACATTTGTAAATAAAGACCTTTTTATCTCTGGATTTTCATATTCAGAAGAAAATTATCTCAGGCCACAAAAAACGTATCTTTCATTAGCTCTGCTGAGGGCGTAGCATCCCAAGTCTTCAGCATGGCAACGCTTACTGCAGGCTTAGAGCCACAGATACGTCCTTTTTCTTCCCTTTGTCCATTACACTTCATCATGACACAGCAGTCACATGTTGTTCTTTCTGGATGGTGGCAACTCAGAAAACGCCAAACATCTGATTTGTCTGTGGTTAAGAAAAAGATCCCTTCATGAGCTGAAAGCTTCCCTCCCTTCTGTTACAGTACCTGCCAGAACTCTTAAACTCTCAGAAACTTTTCTCAGCACTAGCTGAAATTATTTCAGCTTCAGTGCCCCTGGAGATGCTGAAGCCCCTTACCCTTATGTGTGCCTTATCATAGCCACTGTCTGCAGCAAAGTAAGGACAGGAAATGGGGATGAAGCAGATAAATGAGGTTGTAATAGGTTGGGGAGCAAATGTAAAACCCAATCTACCAAATTCAGGAGAGAGACAGCCTAGCCTTTCCTGCTCCCAGTGTAGTCTTTTCCTTTTGACAGTTTGCTGAAAGGACCTCCATTGTGTATTACTTAACATGTCTGTGAATGTATCGCAAGCTGGTGCTTTCTCACTTATATCTCAGTGGCACAAAAAGAAGATGTGGAAGTACAATTCATCCCAGATCTCTGATTCCACGCTGCATCCAAATGTGGTAAAACCCTGAAAAGCACTGACGCAGGAGATCCCTGCTTGTCCCGGCCTGATCCTGAATGACACTGACACCCGCTGACTTTACTCTGTAACAGATGCTTAGGGAAAAGGAAGAGAATCTGAATAAATGTTAGAAAAAAGGAAGCTCATTTCCAAAATACACCCTTTATATAAATACAGGGCACTGTGCATTGTGCAGCAGAGATTGAATCTAACATTAACCATATTCCTTGTGTGTTCCTTTATTACTTTACTTGTTGTCCGATGGAGAATAACAAGAAAGGGAAGGAATTAAGCCTTCTCAGGCAGGAATAAAGCTCCAACCTCAGCTTCTCAAACTCAATAAAGGAGCAAGGGGGCATGGTTCCTGCAGAAAGATTTTCCCTGGATACTTATCCCACCCTATTCTATGATTCTGTGATCCCCTTGGGGCTGCCTGGCCAGGGGCAGCGCAGAATAGGACACTGAGGCAGCCTGGCCTTCCTTCCCCCATCAGTTGTACTGGCAGAGAGTTGATGGCCATGTAGTGCTCTAGCATAGGCATGTTTCAACTGGACAGCAGGCTGCTGACCATAGGGCGTCTGTACCCTAACACCTTCCCCTGCCCTTCACCTTATTTAGCTCTTTGAAATAGGCTCTAATGAAATAATGTTCACAACAGCAAGAACACAAAATAACTCATGATGTGCCTCAAACTGTGAGAAAAGAGTATTCAATCCTCCCCAAACACAGACCTGCTCACTTCAAAGGGGGCAATATTTAGATAGTAATCAACATCGCGTTTTATTCCCTTTCCTGGCCCAACATGCATATTTGCTCAGCCACGCTTTCTGTCCATCAAGAAAACCTGCCGTGACTGATGTGCAGGGTGGGGCGAATGGAAACATGAGTCGTAGCAGTGCCTGGATCCCAGGGACTGTCCCAATGGCTCGGGTGCTATGGGGCTGCAACCTGCCACCCAGGGCCAGGGATTTTCTCCTGGCTCATTTTATATATAGCCATGAAGCTTGGCCAGGGCTACTGTTGATTCAGGTTTCCGTGTTTCTCACTACACTTTCTGAATTAACACTTTCTCCCATGTAAGTGAGCAAAGAAACATCCTCCCTATCTCAGGGATCGGGAAATAGGAGCAAAGAACCAAAGTGCAGTCTCAATATGCAATTTATAACTCCCAAGAGGCACAAGATATCCCTCTTGACATCTCTTTACTGCCTTCAACATCTCAGAATGATCAACTGGGGAGAACCAAACTTCTTCAGTTCTCAGATACTGTGATAAATATTTAATAAAGAATCAGATTAAAACTGAATGTTGCTTGTATTTTCTTTTTCTTAAGTTGGCATCTGTAGCTTCTTGTGCTGTTATTAATGAAATAACTTTATTAACTTATGATGAAAGCAGGCATTTGTTATGCAGTAAATTTAAGCTTCATAGTCAACGGAAGTTTTGTGGCCTGGGAAAAAGTAAACATAAACTGAAAATGTCACTTATTCCTATTCTTGTTTTGGCCCAACAAGAATTAAAATCAGATGTGTAATTGGTGAAATTCCTTGAAGGAAATGCATCTCCTTTGTTAGAGATTGTTAGCTAGAAACACCAGAGGCTCAGATGATGTAATAGCCAGACGTCTGTAGACTTTAAGAACAATTGTCATTTATTTCCAGGAATAAGAGGAAATTTCTTTCTACTGCTCTTCCCACATCATTCATCCTAGCAGGGAAAGATCCTTTCCAAGGCATTTCAGCAGTCACTAATGCTATAGATCTCTATGGGTCACTCCACTTGACAGATAGATTGGGATCTAGCATCACTCCTAGGAAAAACAGAAAAGAATTTATAATATGAGAATGCAGCCAGACTGGTGAGAACATGCTGCTGATAGTACCAAATTATTCAGGGGCTAAAGATGAAGGCTGACTGTGATGAGATGCCAAAAATCCATCTGGTAGTACATGGCTAAGTGATGAAACATCAGGTAAAATTCAGGGTAGATAAATGTCAAGGGATGTACACGTGGGAGAAGGGTCCTGGAAATCCTCTAAACTAAAGTCTAACTCTATTATAGTCTAAACTAACTCTAGTCATTGAGGAGAGTTAGAGCTATAACAGAGAATCCTATAAAAGTGATTTTCCTGTGAAATAGATTCAAGTTGTAGCTCTCAGAAAGCAAAGTGAACGTTAGAAATTACTAAGAAAGAAATTAAGATTCTATAAAAAAAAAAAAAGAATGGTAGTATTTGTTTGATAAATCTTTGGTGCATCTCCACCTGAAATGCCTGAAAACTTCCAGTTCCTGAAGGAACTAGTCAAACTGGAAGAGGCTTAGAGGATGGCACCAAGGATAATTACAGACTTAGGCTTCAGTGTGAGAATGATTAAATGGACTAGGTTTCTTCAGCCAGAAAAGAGATGACTGAGAGGATATGATGGAGTTCTCAGGAATTATGAATGACAAGGATAGAATAGCAAGCAGCTGTTCTTTGTTTTTTTCTTCTTATACAAAACTCAGAAGCATGAAACGAAGCTGGTAGCTGGCAGTTTAAACCGAGAAGGAGCAATCCTTCTTGACACCATGCTTAGTCATCTTGTGGAACTCCTTGCCACAGGATATGGGGAGTGCTAAAAGTTTACTGGATACATTCATAAAACAAAAACTCGTTGGAGGTTTTTAAAATCCATCTGGGTTTTGTATTAAACAGAAAGGCTCCATGTCTGGTTCAGAAAGTGCCTGAGCCAGAAACCACTGTAGGTTGGGCAAGTATTTTGGGGACGCATCACTGTAGAACTGACCTACATTTGTACTCTTTCCTGGGCTCTCACTACTGTTGCAGATATGAGCTTACTTGGCATCGACTTCTAGTCAGACCTGCTAAAGTTGTTCATATCTTCTTGTGAGCCTTGACTTCGAAGTGATAAGTAATTCCAGACAAATGCATTCCTTATGTTCTCTCTTAAATCTAACAATAATGTTAACTATTAAGTCAGGTGATGACAAGCTGTTGTGTAGTAACTTCAGGTCTTGGACTTCTCCTTTCCCAGTTCCTAGTTTCCTTTGTACTGGGCCAGTATAACCCAAAGCAACCCACAAGGGCTGTAGGGGCATATCCACATGGGTGGACATCAACTCCCTCTGTGTCTTGAAATCAGGTACCTGCAGCAGAGCAACCAAGAGACAAGATGACTTAGATAATGGAAGCAGGAGGCTAATAAGCTTAGTGTGCTGTCTAGGCTCATTTTGGCTTTACATTTGTGTACCACAGGAGCAATGGTGCATCTGTCCCGTCAAGGACATACGCCCAGATTTTCTTCTACTACTAAACAACTTTGATGTGCTAACACAGCAGTTGGAGCTCAGAGTGTTTTAGCAGGGAGGAAAGCTAGCTTAAAAACATTACTTTTGGCTCTAAACAAGCTTAAGACCTCTGTAAGAGGTATTGACACTCTTGTGACCAGATACTCCAACTTTCATTTGCCTGGCCAGGAATTTTAAAATAGCTATGTTGGGTTCTGGGAAAATATATCTATATTTTAGTGAAGCATTTGATAGTCTCATAAAATCTTAATTGAAAGATTGACTCAATTTTGACTGGATGTAAGTGCTTGCCTGTGGTCTCTGCATTGGCTGGAGTATATAAACTAAGACAAATTTCAACATGTCAGGTTTGAGGACATGAAGGATATTCTGGCTGGAGAGGAAAATGAGTTAAGCTTGACTTTATCTAATTTCTTCATTAATAAATTGGCAGACATAGCAAATAAAATGCTCATTGCATTTGCAGATGGACAGGAAACATTTGTGAATAACACTGGAGCTGAACTACTGGCAATTCCACAGTAACTCAAGCTAAGACATGTCCATCAGAAAGAGCTTACATGCATGTAGGGGTAACTGTATGTGACCAGCAAGGGGGCAGCACATTTGATCTCTACTGGCTGTATGATATGGCAATGAAAAACTTGTCACCTATGGGGACTCCATAGAGAGAGAGATGAAGCTTAATCAACCAGAGAGATAAGAGTATTCCAAAGTGTGGTAATAGTGATTGTCTAATTTCTTGAATGCTATTCCATTCAGGAAATGTCAGCAAGATATCAACTGTACAGAGAGAGCTCAGAGGAGGGGAAATGGGGAAAGAAAACAAAAAAAAACCTAATAAAATGATGGAGAGCCAAAGGGGACTGGCTTATGAGAAAAGATTAGAAGGTCTAAATATGTGTAAGTTGGCCAAATTGTGACTAAGAGAGGTTATGATAAATGTATGCATGTATATGAGGACTGCAAACCACTAGGAAAGGAAAAAAAATTTTGGTTGGCATAACAAGAGATTTAGGAGACATCAGATTAAATTAAACAATGGAAAATGTTGAATAAATAACAGGAATTGTTCCTAATGTTAAACTCAATCTGAATTTGTAAAAAATTCTGTATAAATTCGTCTGAACAAACCATCAAGGAGATGTGAGAAAGCTGCTTGGATACCAGTTATTAAAGATATTGGCTTCTAATGCTTCCTGTAGAAAAGTGAAGGAAGAACAATCGACAGCAAGCTCAATGGAAAGGATTTGGCTTTCTTTGTTTTCTAGTGCAGGAGACCAACAATTTTAGAAGGCTCTGCCAATGGTCGTGTTATTAAAAACGCAGAGAGTGTATCCAAAAAGCTCTCAGCCACAAATGAACGTGGGTTTCTGAGAGCTTAAGGCTGCATCCTCCCTCCTTCCAGGATTTCAAAATACTTCTCAGCAAACCCTGCCAGAACACAGCACCGACGTGCTGTACTTGGAAGAACACAAGAGGTGCTATAAAAGAGGGAAGAAGCATCATTTACATTCCCAGCACAAACATAAGGTGATACAGGACAAGCTGATCCAGGTCCAGTTTTCTTGGTTTCTGATCCGAATTCCCAGTAAGGTGCCCAAAGGTAGGCATCAATTCCCCAATGTAACATGGACTTTCTGCCTGGCGTTTGGGCCTGTGTTCCTGCCACAAACTCACTTCCATTGCAGGAATCAGAGAGCAAGTACTTCTACGCTCCAGCATAGGCCATAGTGTGCTGTGTTTCTTGCGAGGCATAAGACCGTCTAATTGAGGTGCCCTTGGGGGTTTCTATTCCAACAGAAAGCATGCAGCAGATTGAAGAAGAGGCCATCAACAAACCTGTTGTGCTACAATTTGATTTTGGCTGTATATAAGTGAAAGAAAATTCTTAGCAGTGAAATATTGGATTAAAAAAAAAAAAGTAGGACTTTTTCTTGCTAATGTCAACAGTATCAAGATCTTAACTCAAGAGCCTTGAGTTTCTAAGTCACTGCTTGCTTCTGAAAATCATCTTTTTGCTCTCAAATAACCTGATTTTCTGAAGAACCTGAAGACTGAGCATTTCCACTGAAGCTTGAGCATGGAAGGAGGAAACACTCAGCACCTTTTTGAATCACTGCACAGTTTGTGTCATTTCATTATCACCATACAGTGCTCTTAAGACAGTTCTTTATCACATCCCTAGGTTGCTGCAAGCTAATCAAATACATATAGGTAGCTGGCATCTGTTCAATAATATGGATTGTATCAAGACTCAGGATTTTCATATTTCAAAGAATGTTATGATTTTTAAAATCACAAACAGGAACGTATTTATGCATTGACCCATACTGTGTGCTACATTATCCACTTAGACTCATGTTACAAAAATAAACTGTAAACACTTTTGATGAAAGGATTGGACACTTTGTTTACACCCTGAGAATGGACTTTTATTTTAGTGCCTAGTTTCACTTTGGTGTTTAACCTTTCCCCTCTGTTTTACATATATTCTGTCATTTCATTCCAGCTTGCTATTTATTTATCCTTGAGCAGTGAAAAAAAAAAAAGGAAATAATATTTTTTAAAATAAGGATAAGTAAATACATGTACAAAAAATGTGTTCACTCAGATCTTAGCTAAATGTATGCAGAAAATCAGAGTCTGTTTACCTTCAGAGTGTTTTGGTTGGGGTCTTAGGTGATTTCCACTGACGATGAATGAGCATTAGCTAAAAGCAAAGTGAAAAACCTTTTACCTGTCAAGACATTAATTAAAGTTTAATTAGCTCCTGTTTGCATAGTGCTTTGAAGATGTGAAAGCATTTTGGAAATCCTGTGCATATTAAGGCCTGCACTGGCTACTTCTGGAGTAGTTTTTGGCATTAGGAATATCCAGTATGGAACTGGGGCTTACTGCATCACATTGAGGGCTTGTTAATGTCTATCCGTGGTTGCGATAGCAACACAGAAGAAACACGCAACTGGCAGCTCCATAAAAGCATCTTTTTCATATATTTTTTTAAAGGCTGGAGTCCACCCTGGTTGGCTTGGGCTTTCCCACAAATTAAAGCTTGCCTCAAAGCCACGCTGTGCCAGAAGAAGTGAGTGCAAGCACCATGTGTCTCACTGAATAGCCTAAACCATTCCAGCAATGATCAGGTCTTCATCACAAGGTCTACCTTCTGCAACAGAGCCCATCCTAAAGACACCTAAAATAGAGTGAAGGATTAATGTTTAGCATCCTTAATGCCCTTTGCTTTCTGAGCAACCACAGTGAAGGCCTTCCTTCTAAGACAGCCTGCACAGAGAAAGAGGCAAGTCAGTATTGGTCAGAAATACTGGCAAAATTATTTCCTCCCTCCAGGAAGCCCAACTTTTTATGGATTTTATTGTTCTTTCTAGGCACTGTGGAAGAAAAGAAAATGTTAAAGGAGAGCTTTGAAGCAAGGAAATAAGCTAGATGAATGAGTATTTATGTTAGGATGTCCTCCCAGCTCTGAGGAACAGGGTGTGAGAAAGAAAATGTAGGAAATGGATGGTGCTGTTAAGAGTGGGTGGCTGTAGGGGCATAGTCATGGCAGATTGAATCAAGAGAGTGCCAGGCTGTGAACTGCATGGAAAGGGAGAACCAGCACCTTGGACTGAACAGGATAGAGAAGGGGAATCCAAGAAAGTCTGATTTCTAGAGAGAGTTTCCATGGATTTCTGATAATCATCTGAACCCTTCTGACATTTTTCTGAACCACCAAATTCTTCTCTTTTTTTTTTTTTTTTTGATGTTAAGCCATCACTAATTACAAATGAGCACTTTGGCTTCTTTTTCTCCCAGACCTTTAAACTGCCCAGGCACGATTAAACAGTAAAAAATGTCACAGAATTCACAGAGAGAGAGAATAATAGTGAAATCTGTTCCTCATTTTTTTTATATTTCATATGGGATGCGAACCGTTTACTCCATAGTAATTGCAGATGTTAGACTGAGACTGTAATAATGTAGCTGGCAATAGCTATTGCTTTACCACAAAAAGCTTCCCAGTAGCATTAAAAAGACAACAGAAACAATAGTTTCAACACATTCATATGTACTAGTATTCTGGAAGCACTCAAGCTACTGATTTATCATGTAAACTTCTGCTGGTGTACACACGAACTCCAAATATTTTCTCATACTGTGTTTAAGAGATGACAAATCCGTATTCTTTTCAATCATGCAATCTCTTAAATTTGCAGACAAGTTTTGCCTTCTCATGGATTAAAAAACTCTTTAATTTGTATCTAATAAATACCAGGAAAAAAAACCCAACAAACCATTCTTTGTTTTTTCATTTTCTTTTAACATTTGTGCTTTCCGGTTTCTTTGCCCATTTCAATCTGGTGTGCTGGATTGCAATTTTAAATTAATATCTAAAATTTACTGCAGTCCTTGAAAAAGCTTTTATAGTCTCTCTGGGCTTTGAGCTACCCTGCATAACATGAATTAGGTGGTACAAAAAGCAAATACATCCTAAAATCGACCCTTCCAAGCTATGTGGATGTTCTTATCACACATTTTCATGTGCAAGACGAGACCAGGCGCATATCACTGTGCCTTCAAAGTACCACATTTTTGTCACAGATGTTTTGCATAAATAAATGGTGTCATACAGGCTGATTAAATCAATACATCTGTATCAACTTGCAGTTCCTGACAGCATGTTCCAGAGGATATCTTCTGCTCCCACTGTACCCTTTGAAATTTTAGATATAAACAAATAATAATAATAAAACCACCTTGTTTTTCCCAGGTTAACTTTTCATCTTTATCTAACGACAACAGTAGCTGCTCTGATTATGGTGGAGGAAAATAACATGCAGATAATGCGAATGAAGCTGTTTCAGTGCAAGGTTATCCAGTCTGGTTGTACTGCAAACCGCAGGAGCAGAGCTCAGCTCCAGTGTCATCAAATCCCCAAGCTGGAATGTTCTTCTACTACAATTTAGGTTTTCCAGCCATTCCTTTCTAATCCAACGGTCATACAGAGAAGCCTCATTTTCTTTCCATCCATTGTTGCATATTTGTGTGTTTGGTACAGTAGTGTGAGATTAGGAAATTTCAGTTTGAAAGAGGGCCTTGAGACTGTGGTTTCTGGTTGCTTTCGCATTGCAAGGAGGTCACTTCTTTATTGATACTCGTTGAAAGTAATGAGATTAGTAGCAATAATGTCACATTGTGTATATGCATTGTGCATCTGGATATCTTCAAAGCCTTTATCTATCATGTGTGTGCTTAGTAATGGTATTAACAGTGTGAGATCAGAACTGAGAACTGGGATTTAGGGACTTTATGGCTACCAGGGGAAAAAAACGTTCCATGGAGAGCATTCAAAGTTTTCTATTTAAATTAATAGCACGTAAACAGATTAGTAACATATGATAAAAAAATAATGTTTTGCCCAGAGGACAGATTCCTTTTAGGATTTAAAGATCACATTCTCCTCTGGTTGCTTGCTTCTGCCTTGCTTCCTGGGCTTACATCACTTACAGAGCACTCAGTGAGCTGGTGTAAGTATGTCAACATGTATCTGTGCCATCCTCAGGTCCAGAAGGTAAACTGGTCTGCCCAAACTCAACAGAAGCCACTAGCAGGCTGAATTTTGTGCACTTATGCCAACTGTACTAATTACACTTATTTCTATATGTGATTTTACTTGGTCTGCTTTTGGGAATAGCTCTATGCCCCACACTGTATCTACAATTATGTTGATGATTATTAGAGGTAAGCATGACTAAACCCAGGATAGCACAGCAAGGCATATGCACTCTTGACAAAAAGCACATTTTTGGTGTCAGAGATTGCCAGGACCCCATTTTACAAAATTAAAAGATCTTGGAATCAGAGTAGACAGGTCAAAAGCATTGATAGTCAGGATTTCTTAGCATTATCCTCCCACTAGTCATTTTAGGTGGTTTACAGGGTCACTATCAGAGACTGCATCTGAGCACCTTTCATATAAAAAGAATAGGAACGTAATGCTATACATGAGCAATAGATTTAGGAAAGAATGAGGGAGAAAGTGTGTCATTCCTCTCACCAAAGATGTGATGCTTTATGGGTAGTTAGAATATTTCTGTGTTCATTATCTGCATCTTGGCTTGGCTTATCTTCAACCCCCAAGTTTTACAGAAATGTATCTCTGTATCGCTATGACCTTCCAAAGACATCAGTCTGGCTAGGAAATCCAGAGAATTTCTGGCATTGGGGGTACTGACTCACTCATTGTTCCTGTTCATTGTCAGTTCAGGAATTTCCTCTGGTTTGGTTGGAAGGGAAAACTCCAGCCAATGGCATTTGTTGGTATTTTGCTGTTGTTTGCCAGAAGTCTAACCCCCAAAATATTTTCTCTTCTCAACGGCATCGTGTTTCTGATTAATCAGGGTCAACTCTTCTTTTTCTCACCTGACCTCTAGTAGTGACCCCAATGTTCCTTTTAATTTCCTTGATCTATTTGCTCCATTCCCAGCCAGGTCTCTGGAGTGCTGATGATTGAAAGTAATTTCAAAGCACCTTCATCTGTATTCTGGTTCCAGTTAAAGTGGTTCATATCAAGATTCACTCTGCAGTAATCAGTGGGCAAAACTGACATGGGAGCCAAACCACAGTTTATAACATTAGGGATTATGTCTTTCAAAGGGAAAAAGAAAGCTCTCAGACAATCTCTGTAGTATTTGCCTTGTCTTACTAATATCTCTCCCTGTCTTTCTCATCAGGGGAATGTCTCCTTTATGAAGGTGCTTTCCCAGCTCCTTTGGATAGAAGATACCAAGACAGGAGAATAGCTGTGTTGGATGGAGTTGACGGAATGCTGGATCTGCTCCTGCCTCTCAGAATGACTCCATCCAGCCTCTTCCCATGAACCCTAGACTAACAATAGGGGCTATTTTTGAGACATGCTCCTAGCAAAAAGGATGGAGCTGGTCTTATTCTCAGCAAGAAAAGAAAGACAGCAAGGGAATAAATAATATCTTCACTTATTAAAGAACATATTTCAGGCCGGATATCACCCTGTCTCCAAGTAACCATGCCTTCTCCTAAAGAACAGTTCTGATAAATGTCTGCTTTTTCCATAAGCTTGCATCTGGGAGGTATAAACTGTATCAGAGATGAACTCAAGCTGTGAAGTTCGAAGAGTCTGGCTGGGTCTGAGCTTTTGGGGCCGTGCTCAGGACCTCAGGAGCCAGATAGTGCTCAGCGGGGTGTGGGGGAGCTAGTTTTGACACAGAGGGTTTCTGCACAGGGAGGCCCAGATGATGGATTTGGACTTGAAAAAGTAACCATAATATATTTACACCATAATGAATATAATGGTGTGTGTGTGTGTTTGTGAAGGAATGCTGGAAGGGGGTTCGTGCAATAAGGCATGATTTATGTTGTCTGAGTAGAGGATGTAGCCTCCTTTTATCCCATCTGAGGACCCGTCTGGGAATTTCATCATATTAGGAAAACAGTGAGGTGAAAAGGCATCCTTGCTTTAGGTGATCTAACCCCAGTCCAGCTCAGTAGCATCTGAAAGCAGGTTACCACAGGCACAGTCATGGTGCCAGGACTTAAACAGTTTCCATTTCCCCATAAAGACCAGCTCACATTATCCAACGGAGATGAACAAAAATTCCATTTGCCATGGTGGGCTCATTAGTTACAGGTAAAAGTTTGTTCTCCCCGCTGCCTAAACCCCTTAAGGGTACTTTGGGTCCATTCCTAGTCCCATTAAAGTCAATGGGAGCAGGATTGGGCTCCAGAAGGTATTATTCTTAATTTAAACATTAATAGTTTAAGTCTCTGTTGTTAATAATAATAACCCCTTGGAAAATTCAGACTGAAATCCATTTCCTTGCTGAATTTCTTTTCTCCCATCAGGCATGCAAACTGGTTTGTTATTGTTGGGTTGCTCTTGAGTGCTTTGGGTTGCACACACTGGTTTGTTATTGTTGGGTTGTCCTTCGGCGCTGGGCCATGCACACTAACTAATTTGTTATTGGAGTGTTGCTCTAAGCTACATGCTCCAGTTTATTACTGATGGGTTGTTCACTGTGTTGGGCTGCTGTCCTTGTTTTACGATTATTATTACTGAGGTCTTTTGTGAAACTCCTACCCACACAAATAGAAGGGCAGGAACTGTGGCAAATTTAATGCAATGTTTTGGGATTAATCTATTTTGCTTAGCTTTTAAAAGGGGATTAATTAAGGCTTTCAGAATTAGGAAACCTGCTTTTTACTTTAATATGGTTTAACATACTGTTTCCTTCCCTACTTCCCTTTCTTCCCATATCCTTCTTTTGAAACATAACTTTTTATAGGTATCCTATCTTCAATCTTAATGTTCCTGTTAGCTTCCCACTGGCCTTTCAGGAAAAACTTCTTTATGGAAGATTTCCTTTCAGGTTCAGTGCAAGAGCAAATATTCATGACCCTTGATCATTTTCTTCTGTAACGTTTTCATTTCATTTTAGTTCATACACTGATGATCATCAGGGAAATGGATAGAAAAGCAATTGGAAATTATTAGTTGGACAAGAGTCTGTCACGTTTGTATGATATAAGGCAGGATTCTTCATTACTATCATCACTGAACAGCGTAATACTGAATAAAATTTTTATTTTCCTTGTTCCACAAGCAGTGCCACTGGTAATGCTACATAGAGAGACCTGGAAATGCTAACTTGGTGAAACTGAGCTGTTTTACTAGACCAGAAGTAACTGTAAGAAAAGACATGATAGAAACCAACTAAGATGTTTGAAATCATGAGTTATTACCTCTTGTTTTCCTTTGTCAAATTTTTTTTTGTATTCTAAAATTTTTCCTTGACTAAAAAAAAAATGTAGTCTGAGTGGAGTAGGTATATACATTGGCAAAGGTGAAATAAAAGAGCTACAAAGTGAATAGGACTTTTCTCCACAGCAGTAATTATTTCACTGTTATATTAATGTATTCATACAAGAAAAAGGAGGAACTCAAGCAATATTACCTGCAAGACCCATCACATTCTCTCTTTTCCATGTACATAACTGTGTTTGTGTGTGTGTGTGTGTGTTTTCAATCCAACTAAATAGGTGTAAAAACCCAGATGGGAGTAGAAGACACAAGGCTGAAGAGACCTTCTGACTGCTAAATCTAACTGCCTACTATCAAAGTTTACCACACCAGTCTTGTTGAGCTCCATCTTGAAACCAGTTAGGGTTTAATTCTACGTTCCCTGCTCCTCTGGGCACATCTGGACATGAACCAGCTACTCGCCACAGACATGAATGTGGAAATGCCCATACATTTTTGTGCATATTGTCCACCAAACCCCAGAGAATGGATGTTTGTAGTTCAGAAAGGGAAGTGATTGTGGAGTTTGTTTTAACGAGAGGCCAGCTAAAGCAGAGCAATTCACCCCTCGAAGTCATGCACAATCTAGGAGGAGAGCAACTAGGACTAAGCGGTAGGTCCCTGTCTCAGACTGGCTTTTCAGCTCCTGGCAAAAGCCAGCCAGAGACTGAAGAAGGACTGTCACCATCCTGCAAAAGAAAGGTTGTGCTATTGGTGTGAAAACTCTCACTGGTCAGAACAGTCTCATCACATCATGGCTTCATTCTGGGTAGGAAACACACTTCAAACACAGATTTCCAAATAGCAACATCCCATGCTCCCTACGGATGCTGCCTGCTCCTCAAAGTAAAAATAGCAGTATCTTTAGACTTCCTTAACCCAAACACCACTTGCTTCAAGTCTTTATTTTCTTTTAAATAGAACTCATTTTCCGAGGGACACTCAGGCGTGGATGGGGCCAGTTGCCTTCAGCAGTGTGCTCTGTGCCTGAATAAATGGAGCGAGGAGGCTCGCTGCCAAACCCTGCCCTCAGATAAACACTCCTGATGCTCATTGACTTCACAAGCTGCCGGCACATATCTGAGGGCAGCTCTTGGCCTACAGATGTGTTGTTTTGGTTATTTTGCAATTCCAGTTCAGAAATGGATTTTTTCCTCTCTGAGTAAAAGGAGTTCCATGCCACATCCCAGCCTGTCGGAAAATGAAGCCCAGCGGGTTTATCAGCAACGACTTTTAACTACTGGGCTGTTTTGGGATTCTCATGTTTTACAGCCGGGATATAGGATCTCTGATATGAACACCCAAGGATTTATTGGTCCCACAAGGATGCAGGGGTTTGCTGGCAGTGCAGTTCAGAGAGTCAGGAGAAGTCAAAGGTTATCTTTTGTAGGGTAGTATGGGATTTACCAGCTGACCCTTCCCCCCCTCCTCTGGTTCATCTGCTAAAATCATTAACGAGCTTTCCTTTACCCTCAAGATATGTTAGTGTCTTTTTAGTGCTAAGATCAAGTTACTGACCTCTGCGTTGCCAATATACCTTGAGGATTTCAAGAGCTTGGGAGTATTTTCAGTGTTAAAGGGAACAGCATGAAGAAAGCTGAATAGGTGGGTGCCTTGCCCAAAATGAAGCTAATGTTTTTCTCGCTTGTTAAAGGGAGGCCTTGTTTATATATCACTTGTTTATGTATCACCATCTCAAGATGTTTTTTTGTTTGAGACAAGGTTTTGCATTTGCAATGCAATGAAAGTAAGAAAAAAGGGGGGATAAAAGTGGGATGCAAAAATGAATGAATGGTACTACAAATGTTGAAATTGGAATGGTGCTCCCCAGTCCATGGACACAGGAAGAAGCTGTTTTTCCTACTCAGGAATGATGGGCGAATCATTTTGGGGTTCAACCACACTGCTGAAGGACCTTTTACATCTCTGCCAAGCTGGGTCTGCCAAGGCCCTTCCCTCACCCTGCTATGCCTGTAGGTGGACAGCAGCATTTTGGGGAAACATCAAATGACAAAAGCTGCCTCTCTGCAATCCTGATGGGTTGTTCATTTCTCCAGTCCCTCCATCAGATCTCCTTGCACAGGCTTCAGCAAGTTTGTTTCCAGTTAAGCTCATTTTGGAACAAGACCATGACAAAATTAACAGTGAAATAATAGCAATCCTGCACCATCTAGCTGGGCTTTTCTCACTTTATCAAAAAGCTGCTTGTAGAGGTCATTTAAGGCCTCCCAGTGATGTGTCATTCTCCCTTCTCCCATCCCCTGCCCTATACATCAGTGATCTAATCACTTGTGAAATCCAAAGCAGGGGACTCCAGTGTTACCCCATTACAAAATTAAGATTTATCTGAACATGAGAAGCCTAGCAGGGTTTTTATGATGTGCATGGCGCCATTCCTTTCTGTTAACCTATTTGTTACTTGGGAACTTTTTATCATTCTTGACACCCCTCCATCTGTTCCTCCCCATGCAGTAGCTGAGAATCTTGTTTCATGGGACAGCAAGGATGAAATCACTTCATCTCAATAATGGGTTACAGTAATTAAGTTACTGTTTGAACAATTGGATTTTGATCTGCTTTTGGAATAAAGCCCCTGGGCTTCCTTTTTTCCCCATCTTTCATATAATTTGACACCCATATAGCTACTACTCCACAAATTATTGCCTTTAAAATCTAATATATTTTCTTTTTTATTCTAATAACAGAAAATCTGAATATCACACTTCCTTCTTGTAAAAGTAAGGCAGGGAACAAATGTTCTCAGGCATTAAGTATGCCCAGATTATCTCATATCAGCATCCAGAAAGTAGATTTTTAATGTATAAAGAGAGAAAGGAAGATGCAGGAAAAAAGAGTCTCTTTGTTTTCACTTCAGCATCAAGCCATTTGGAACCTGTTAACCAAGAAAAACAGCTCCAAGATGCTATTGATTAATAGCAATTACAGTGATGCAGCAACCAGCTCAGTGACATGACCGACACCTTCTTGCCAACACTTTTAATGATCTAGTTAAAAAGTTAAACTCTGTTTGTGTTACATGGAACCCATCAGGAAATTGGAAAATATTGCACATGCTTCGAGCTCTGCCCATTCCAGAGCCAGATCCTCTGTGCATGCTGCTTCACTGCAAGCCTGTATTGGCAAAATGCGACGAAGAAGTTCCTTCATGTCATTCCTTAGATGACAATATCCAGATACACAAAGAAAGGCTTGTGGATAGGGTTCTGGACATCAGGCATCTGTTTCGTTAAATCTGAGTTGTTGCACCAGCCTCCAGCCCAGCAGAGCCTGAACTTTCTGTGGATACCACCATCACAGAGCACATCTCAACTGCACGGCAACTGTCCTGCAGACATCACCCACCACTTGTCTGGATCTGGCTGGAGCTGATGCTCTTTGCAGACAAAGTTTCCCTCTCACTGAAGGTTTCAGAGGAATGGCAGTCTGGGTGTCTTCACCCCACCAACCAAGCTCCATCCAGAGCTGCTGGGGCACGTTTTTGACCAGCAAAAGTGGTTTTATTAATTAGCATGAGGTATGTGCATGTCAGATATCGTGCCATAAGAAGGATTTTAAACAGTGTCTATGTCATATATGAGTGTAAATACAGCAATGTATCTATCTGCCAGGTCCCCAGCTCAGTGGGTTTTGCTCATGAAGGGTAAGTCAGCTCCCCAAACAATGTTATTTTGCCTTCAGAGGGAATATCTGTAACACAAAGACCAGTGCCACCTGAGCAAATGTGCTGCAAATACTGGTGCTGAGAGAAAACATGAGATGATAAAAAAGGTTAGTATCTTGGTACAATTTAATTCAAAAATTTAACTGTTTTGCTTGGTTTTAATAACGTGTGTCTCTGCTGGTTTTAAAGAGTGGTTTAAAAAATTATCATCTTCTGCCTTATTTAGACTTGGTGCCCCAGCCGCGTTGAGCAAGAGAGCTGGGAGGCACAACCATTTAGAGAAGTTCAAATAACTAAACTGGCCGTGACCTGAACTAAAACTAATAGTTTGTGTTTGTGATGGCTACGAGAAAGGCATCTGGCTTACATTTAAATAGAAGGCTATTCAATAAAGCCACTGCTTCTCGAAACTGCACAGAAGCAAAGATTAATTATTGCAACTAATGACATTTCAGTCATTCATGCACCCAAGGGAGAAAGGCAACCCCCTGCCCCAAGAACCAATAACAACAACAGAATCTTGCAGAGAGCCCAACAAGGCAGAAACACCAAGAATATATTGTTCCTCCTGATGTTCTGTCCAGGCATCCTAAACATGGAATTAAATATAATCTTTACCAGCAAACTTTTTCTTGTTATCCTCCCAAAGGAGAACGCAGCATTTCAGATGGGCTTTTAATAGCAACACTCTGAGAATCCAGCCTCTATGTCTTCCAGCGTCTTAGGGAGATCATGTTTCACATTTCACTCATTCCTCAGTGTGTTGGCACAGCCTAACACTGGCTTCAGACATTCGGTATTTGAAACAGAAAATCTTGGTGTTTCATTCCTTGCCTCACTTCTCCCTGTGTTTCTCCAGCATCATATAATATTGACAGCCCTTGCCTGTAAAGAAAGGCCAGGTTCTCTCGTTTATTCAGCTGCAGGCTTTAAAAATGTAGAATAGGGGTTTTGTTCATAGGAAAGAGCAACTGCCAGTGAACTTTTTCCTTCTTTACATAAAAGTAAGATATCACAATAAACAATGGTAAGAGAAGTGGGACCCAAGTTATGTATGCACGTATGTAATATTTAGCTGGCTAGGGTTTTAGTGCCCTGGTTTCAGGGTAGAAATCTGCTCCCACTTGTGTGAGCAATGTCTATACTTGAATAATCTCAAAACTTGGACCTTCATACATCAAAATCTATAACGAAAAGTCTGGCCATGTGTATGTCTCATGTTTTGGTGAGTCATACACTGTGGCATGACAGTGACCACAGTTGTGTCTTCAGGGCTCTCCAGAGAAAGAGAATGCTTGCATTTGGGGAAAAAAGGAGATGAGAAAGAGAAGATACAGAAAAAAGTTGTCTTCATTAAAAAGTGGAAAAATTTCAACGGTAATGCCTGCCTGGAGTTTTCAGCCTTCTGGCCATTTGGGACATTATTCACCCGATCAGGAACCACTGAGATTTTAAAAGTTTTCCCCCATGTAGACCAATTCTGTAAGGAGCATAGGTACAGGACTGTCTCCTCTTCCTCCCAGACAAAGTCACTTTCTCTGGGGCAACATTTACACAGGGAAGTAATAGTAGGTTAATGTCTCCCTACTTATACTTTTTGATCCAGCATTTTTTGAAGCAGTGCTTCAGCATCAAGAAGGTGTCTCCTATTACACCATGGTGATGGAGAAAAAAAAAATCAGTCAAGATGTTTCTGTGTGGGAATAAAATTGATATCAATGAACATGTATTTCTTTCCTTCATACAGAGACCAGCACCATCTTCTCTAATTCCTCTGTTTAATTTCCCCACCCCAGCTGCTACCCTCACCTTCAAACCCTGGATGATCCAGAATTGAATGACCAAGTCATCCAAAGAGACCACTAGTTCTGGACAGAGATTGTTATCTTCTGCTCTTCAATAGGCATGACTTTGATGGGCATATGAGCAGGTTGAGCGAGTGCATTCCCATAGTTGCAATTCCCATAGCCAGGCATGACACCCCCCATCCAAAGGAGGATCCAAAACAGGGGAGAAAGGTGCATATGGAGGAAAGGAGAGATGACATGATGTTGCTTTGCAAAGTCATGAGATGCCAGCATCGAGACAGCAAGAATAGCTTGTGGCTGCTCTGCCATAAGCATTGCTACAACAAGCACCAAAGATATTGATTTGTTTATCCTTGTCCCCTACAAATGGGGGGGAACAGGGAGGAGAGAGCATGGTGGCATAATCTCCCAGCCATTGTTACATATGGTTAATGCTGTTTCCCTCTACTTCTGATCTTCCTTCAGGGAATTTTCATACTCCTTTTGGCCATAAGCACAAAAAGGATATGAGAGAGAAAGTGCATTTTAGATCATTACTGTGCCTGTTGCGATGAACATATCATGAAGCCGAGCTTTAATGTGAAGTGTTTGCTTGTTAGAGTGTAATACATCTTGAGCTGTCATCGGGTGTAGCATTGTATAAATACATATTCAGGCACTTCTTATAGAAGTGGATATGTGACCCAATCGGTTTTTCTTTAGCTCTTTCTGGTGACTGTGAGAATGCATTACTTCTGGCATAGCCAAGAGTAATCAGAATAGGTTCAGCACATAGAAGTAAGAAACTATGAGGCATGGAGAGATAGTAAGTGTCTCATCTGGAGGCTGGGGTTTTGCCCAAAAGGAAGGTGAAACCCTGAGCTACTACAAAAATTAGGGACTCACTTATTTCAAAGCAGGTCAGAATTTTTCTTCTATTCTCAATGTAGCAAAATCATGGGATGGTGCATCCTTCAAAACTCTCCCTACACTGTGGGTTAGCATGCAGAGACCTGAATTTGCTTTATGGTGGGGGGGAGGTTGAAAAGGAAAAGATCTGGTGGAGGTCCACATTGCTACTTATCAGCTTCTTCATATCCACAGCAGGGTTTGGGTGAGACACTGAGATGCTCCTTTGAGGTCCTGGGGAGCCCCAAGTGGCCAAGGGTCAAGGCATCAGCACCCAGGAGGGATGTGAGAGCTCATCCATTGTGCCTGTGGGGAGGAACAATGAAAACTTGTTTTGAAACTATACCTCAATCTGCTAGTGAATAACTGAATTTTCAAATATCCAACTAAGCATTTAATTTATAACATATTGTGGGAAGGTGGTGGATTTTGTTTCAAGAGGTTTATTTCAATTAGAAAATTACTTTCCCAAAAAATTTCCATGAACACTTTCCACTGCATTTGTGAATTTTTTGCCATAAAGTCTCATTCCCAAAACATGACACTTTGGGGTGCAAAAAAAGTCCAGGTTTGAAGATAGTAGATAAAAAGTTGATTTTTTAAAAACCAGAATGTTTTGACAAAAACAGAAAATCTGGTTTCAATGAACTAAAAATTGGGTTGAACAATGTTCTTTAGAAAAATAGTCGAAAGATTAAGTAGATATTAGAATAATTATAATTAAATCTGTTAATAAATGTATTCATTTTATGTATTTTTATTTATTCAAAACTTGTTTAATATTATTAAAAGAACACATCACTAGTTTTAAATATCAGGTTGCTCTTTTTGCCTTCTTTTACTGAAAACATGGGTTAACTTTGTCATTCTCCTTTTCTGATATGAAAAAAATAAAGTATTTAACAGGTTCGAACTAATAAGCTACTATCAGAAAAAAATCTGAAAGCTGTTACTGAATTTTGTCCAAAAAATCTGACTCAAGTGCACTTCCTTTCTTCAGTCTAATAACTCAAAATTAGAATGAAATTAAAGCGATGATAAGCAACATCCAAAAGCACATCCAAAAGAGTAAGGTTCGATAGCCTGCTTTCTGGAGGCTGTCTCAGATATGGATCAGATTTCCTCCTGTTTACATGTAAGAAGGTTGTGAAGATCTGCAATTTCAAGATACATCTGGTTCTCGCATCAAATTAAACAGCAACTAAAGCCTGAGCACTGGGGCAGATTTTAAAATGTAGGAATGAATGTGTTTATATAGTATTTGCATTAATGCTTCCTACGGTTTATTTTGAAAGTGAAGAAAGAACATTGCATGGTAGGCAACTTAACCCAAACAATATCGGTTTAAAGTTAGGGCCATGCTCCTTGGAATATTTTCCTAGTGTTTTGAAGTGTCCACTTGAAGAGGGAGCAGGGAGAGGGGGGAAGAAAAGGATTGTTCTGTCTTCTGCTCTGTGTTTGGCCTGGCTCAGTAGGGCTATTGCTGTTGCTCATCTGGTATGGATTAGTCCTTCTCTCTCACACTCTGTCAACTTGGGTGTTCTGCATGCAGGCTGTTTCTGCAGGGGTCTTGGTTTTGCTTTTTTTAACGGCAGGAAGTGCCCCACTCAGACCACATGTGAAATTGTGTGGGAACAGTGGGGGGGATGAAAGAGCCCCATCAAACATACCAAAAGTGTGGGTGGAGAGACAGGGAGCGTAAGTGGAGAGATACCAGCTGAGTAATTTAACCTCCTGTGCTGGCCAGGCCGGGGGCACAATGGAAGTTTACTGCCTTAAAAGTGTCCGTTGCTTGTGACATCAATTTCTGATATTTTATAATATTGGGGGCTGTTGGAAGTGTGAGGGATTACAGCTGCCGCTTAATTTGTTCTAAATTTCCTGCTAGCCTCACCAGACATGTACAGGAAATAGGCAGTAAATGTTTAATAGGTAATACCTAACTGGACAATTAACAGGTGCTGTCACAGTGAAAATCCAAGTCGGTGTGTGAGGGTGTACCTCATGGACACGGAGCACTGCCAGCAGCAATCCCTGGGTAGCATCCACGCAGAGCAGCACTGAGCGAGCAGCATCCCAGCGCTGTGGTACCCAACATGAGGTCCTTTGTATTCCAAACTTCACTCCTATTCCCATGCCCATGCTCGGACCCAAGAAGATATTTTCTTTTTAACCACTCACAGATGATTTTGGTGTTTGCATGAATAAATGTCGTCACAAAAATGGATCCAGCCTGCAGTACAGGATGCTGGGAAGCCCCCTTGCACTTATTTAATGTACAAACTCCACATTTGTTATTCACAGCCTGGAAGAGGCAAACCCAGTGCTCATCAAGTGATAGAAAATTGTAACCTGTCTTTCTGGGTCAGGAGAAATGTCTGTCTCTCCTGCCACCCCAGTGCTACCAGGGACCAGCAGATACCTTCAGAAAAAAAATGCATTGGGCAGGATATATTAAATGATCTTTCCCTTCTGGACTTTCTCAACTCCTGGCAGCCAGCAGGTATGGGGTTTCCTGCTCTGGAGTCTGTATCTGGACTTTAATAGTCATTGATGCACGTTTTTTCTTTTAAATTAATTCTTTTAAATTAATTTTACTTCTGGTGTCCGTAAAATCCTGTGGCAATGAGTTCTACAAGTTGATAGCATGTTCTGTGAAATGTACTCCAGCTTGGTTTAAATCTCAATATTAAATGTGATTTTAATTCTATGTTGCTTTTTTCTCAGTAGAAAATAATTCTAAAATAAATTTTCCACAGTATTTCCCACAGCACAGAAATCAGGTAGTGTCAGTCAGAGTTCTTGGGACTGGCTCCTCTCCTTAAAGGTGTCGATTGAACTAAAAATATTTTTATTATTACATGAATTCTATTTCTATCAAACTATTTCTATTAAATTCTGTCATATTACAAATACTACTAGTCCTCACTTATTTTGCTGCAATTTTTCATTTGTCATCAGATAAAATATTAAAGAATAACCCTTTTTCAACCTTCAACATTCTTTAATAGTTATAATCTTTCAATTAAGTTTTGATTGTTCAAAATAATTGTATTTCCAATGAAGGTAGAATTAGGTTAATTGACTTGCTATTATTACCTTCAGGCCAATATTGGTTTACTATATTTGGCCAACATAAAACAAACCTCTCTTTGGAATTTGCTTTTATTAAGTTCAAGTCCAAGTGAGTTCAAAAGATCCTTCTGTAAAACTTAGCTGTCCCCTAATAGTGCATGACTAATGTCTTACACTTGGCTTTCCTATAAATTGCTCTCTTTACTGAGCAATTTCTGTGTCAATACTCAGACATCCTTATCAGCACTTGATGTTCATGTAAACCAACTCTTGTTAATGACTACATGGATGGGGAGGGGGAAAAGAGTAACACTGCACAGACCTCAAGACTCCTGCTCCATCTGAACTTTGAAGTTCAGCTGTTAATAGCAGCGTTGACTACTTACATAAAAATGTGTAGTAAACTGAACTGACATTGTCTGATTTCAAGTGATTGGTTTAAACCATCACAAATGGCTCAAGCTTCCACCCTTTTTTCATCTCTCTGTCTCAGTGCTGTCACTCAGGATGATTAACGTTGTTTTGTGATACGAAGGCTATTGTCCTATCCTGAAAAAAGTAAACATTTTTACAGTTGGGAGCAAGAAAAATTTCAAACAAGTTCCCTTTTGCATGAAAAAGAGATCCCCAGCTGCTGTTTATTATCTCTCTGTTTATATCACACATGTGCATGTGGAGGACAAAGTAGTTCAATAAATTACTTCTCTGCTATTGGGTTGGCCATTACTAGCTGCCAGGAACACAAGTATTTAATGGTTTGTTGAATGGCTCTGAATGTTCCTACAGTCATTTTTAACTCTCACCAAGTAGTTGATCTGATTTCATCTGCTTTACTACTTCATTTAGGACCCAGATTTTTCACATCACATGCAGTAAAATGAAAGTGAGATAAATTATATCTGTGCTCAACTGTTAAACCAGTTAATACAGATCAGCACAGGCTCAAATATCTTACTGGTTTATCTGACATTAGGTATGTGAATTCTCACTTCAGAAATGCCTACAGCTTCCATGAGATTTGTTAAAGACACCAACAGCTCACTTTTATACTCAGTAGTCTACCTAATGTCTTCATTTCTAGATTTCTTGTATTGAAGGAGTTTCATTACATTGCAAGAAAATTAAAAAAAAAAAAAAAGGTAAAAATAACAAGATACTGGATTTTTCCCCGTAACAATAACTACCTCAGCCTGCCTGGCTGTGCAGACACACTGCCACGTATGTATGACCATCTCTCCAACCTTGAAAATGGTTGAAAATTGCTTACATTTTTTGGTGCTTTAAGTCCATATTCAGATGTTATTTTGGCTGCTCTTTCACAGACAACCTGTTGTCAGATGTTGGATTTCCCTGGTGGTGAGGACAAGTCTGGCTGCCTGCTCTTCCCAAGCCCTTGCCACGTCATCATGCCTTCTGCTCCCGTTCCTTGCCGTTCTGCCAAGCCAACTCTTTGAAGACCAATTTCTAGAACAAATCTATACAACCATACACCTTTTCTGCTGCAAGCAAAACTCAGCTGTCACAACTTGAAACTGGGGCTTTGCACCAAGGGCTTCCGAGCTTCATATCCCCTTTGGTTTTGTACAATGAGGTGGGCAGAACCCCATGATCTGCCTTCCTTTTGCATCCCAGCAACCTCTCCTGACCCACAGCAGCTCAGTGGAAAATGAGTGCTTTGCATAGGGCTCCTCAGCTCCAAGCAAGATTCCTGAGCCCCTGCAGCACTTAGCAACAATACTTCCCCTTTTCTCCACCTCTCCCAGACCTCCTGTGGGAGAGTTCCCCTATCAGTTTATTACCAGACATTAACGCACTTCTCAGATGGTTGCAATCACTCCCCTTTGCACCTGAAGCATGCATTAAAAGCCAATTAATCATCGTGTCATATCTCGTTGCTCATAGATAAGGAAAGATCAGGAAAGAGAGGCTCAGCTGAGCACAGAGCGGATGGAAACAATGCTCTTCTCAGATACTTACTTCTTGGCTTTGCACATCAAATGCTGAAGCTCTTCTGATGTAGTCCAAGCTGTCATAGAATCATAGAATCCTAGAATGGTTTGGGTTGGAAAGGGCCTTAAAGCTCATCCAGTTCCAACCCCTTGCCACAGGCAGGGACACCTTCCACTAGAGCAGGTTGCTCCAAGCCCCTGTGTCCAACCTGGCCTTGAACACTGCCAGGGATGGGGCAGCCACAGCTTCTCTGGGCACCCTGAGCCAGTGCCTCAGGGAAGAACTTCTGCCTAACTTCTTCATGTTTCTCATAGTAAAAAATTTCTTCCTGTCTTCAAACAACTGTTGTCCAGTGTGTTACCAAGCATGCACTGACTGAATCTGAGTGTGCAATCTGGGCTGAGCACACATGAAAATTCAGATATTCTGGGTTTTTTTTATATTAAAGGTACTTTGCACTGAAAAAAAGTAATTTAGACTTTTAAGTTTAACTTTCAGCAAAATCAAAAGGCAAAATACTGCCAGGAGGGTAGGCAGTGCAGCAATATTGGGCTGACATGTAAGCTTCCCTACTCCTAGCCACTTCTGTAGATCTCTGGGAGTGACATGCATTAAATTCGCTGAACATACTGGACCAAGTTCAAGCACTGGGATCAGTTTTCATAAATGTGTATCCAAGCCCTACATCTTATCACACAGTAAGTCCATCCAGACCTTCGTGTGGTATTAACATTAACAATCCATTTCCCATCCACTTGCTGTTATCCCAGTAAAAAACTGGAAAGCTTTCTTAATGGTCTTTCAGAAACAGAGATTTCCAGGTCTAGGATATATTTGCAAATACACTTTAAAACAACACAAAAAAATGCCCTTTCGGAACTGAACACTTGCAATATCATTGCAGAAAATGGCTGTTTAGCTTGGATCTGTCCTATTTACAAACACTCTAATTTACTGGTGCTGGGAGTGTTTCATGAATATGCATACATGTATGTCCTCACAGGGAGCATCTTCAGAAAGCTTTGTGTAATAATGGGAGAAAAGACACAATTTGGCGTCTGCCTCAACAACAATTGAAATAACGTTGTCATGAAAGGATTTCCAGCCACTGTTGTTCTGATTCAGGCAGAGGATGAAGAGTTGGAGGAGGGAAAATCTCAGCAAACCTGCCTGTAGGTTTATTTAGGTTTTCAAAAGAGAAGCAGCACTTAATCCTTCTGTCATTCTAAAATGCTTGGATACCTTTCTTCGGCATATGTTAGGACTCAAGTAGATGTCACACCACAGTGAAGAAGGCAGTTATCTTTATAGCATCAGGAATGGAACCTATACGGAGCAGGAGTTTCCCACAGACAGCTTATTCTGGTGCAATTTCCCAGCCCAGGTTTCTTAGCTTAAGAAATGTGAGTATTTATAAGCCTCAGGAACCAGATGAACTCTGGGAGGATCCTCTGACTGAAACCCAACATTTTTTAGACTTGCCGGTGACCACATTACACTGAAGTTGCACCAAGTCTGAAGTTACACAGTAGTTGTAGTCAGTCAAATAAAGACACTGACTTTCTTGATTCGTTCTTGGCTAAGAGCAATCTCTTGTACATTCCTACCTTTCACCCCTTCTTCATTAAGTGGAAAATCCAAAGTTTCCTTTAATCAGGTTTGAGCTTGGACTGATGTGATGTTTACTGACTGAGACAGTGGTTTTCAAACGACGTCAGGAACATCTGGCCTCGTGGCTTGGCAGAGAGCCCAGCAAATTGCCAATCCAAAGGCCCAAGTTCACAAGCAGCTTTGGGGCTTTCATCCTGTAACACGAAAACCCGGAGGGCAGTGGAGGTGGTACTGCTCCTCCTTGTTTAAATAGGCTGCTTTACTACCTATGTGCTCCACGGCCGATCTCTGTGTGCCGTCAGAGTCCTCAGATTATGCTCCTGCAGATGCCCATCTAAACTAAGCTATGCTGGCTTTCTCTTTCTCTGCATTTCCATTGTGTTCCACCACTTTCTACATTCCCATTGTGTGCCACCACTCCCACGTCTGCCATGGGACAGATGTGGCAAAGGAAGGCTGTGTTCCCTCTGATCAGGGACAACACATCGCTGTATATTCCTCAGCAAGTCACACCCTACCATAATTTCCGTGTTTCCATCTTCCACTCCTGTCTTTACTGACTGTTGTTCCCTAAGGCACCCACAAAGTCTGTGCCATGCAGAGGGTTGAACTCACGTCTCCAGCTTCCCGGTAGAGCAGCATGACCAGAAGACCAAGCTGACATTTTGTCAGCAGAGACTGCCTGGAAAGCCCAGCAGTAGCAGATGTTCTGCATACGGAAAGCATTTGCATCTAGTGCAGTTTATAGCTCCACACATGTTTTAAAGGCTAATTCTGTAATACTTTACTTGTGTGAATCATTTCTATTCCAACAAGTAGATCCATTCACTCCAGTAAATGGATAAGTAAGACTTCAGATGCAACCTAAGGTTGGATCTCACTGTGAGGGACCTTAAGTATTATGACCTGGGCCCATCTGGTTCAGATTGCATCCTCTGTAATGGGTTGTTGGCTGGAGCACTAAAGTTTAACCAGCACTACGCTGCTGAGGTATGCACTGTTGTTAAACAGTGAGCAGGAGGTCTTTGTGTTCTGTATATATGTCACTTGAACACACCTTGTCTAGGGGAAAGGATGGTGCTTGTTTATGCACAAGTGAAACTCTGAAGGTAGAGAGTTATGAGACTTTCACTGCACAGTAAATGAATGCAGAGAGGATCATGGTCAAATTAAAAGTTTATTTGCTAGAAAACAAAATAAAACACAGTCCTTTAGGGAGTAGCACCAGTTGTCTTGAGATCGTCAGTGAGGTGAGAGAGACAAGCAGCCAAGAGAAAGAAGTGTCTCCAAAAATCAGTGACCATTGCCAAGAGAACAGCACGTCTCTGTCCTGACCTCCCATGAGCTCTGATCTCTGCTGGCACTGTCCAGCCTCCTTCCCTGAGAAATGCAGAGCTTATGGAGAAAGTAACCTTTGTTTCATGAAATATTTACATTGGAGAAGCGAAGGTCTTTTGTATATTGCCACTGACCTTCGGAGCGAGGCGGGGGGGTGGGGGAGGTGGGAATTGTAATCAGGTTTCATGATCACAATTTTCACAGCTGCATATAATAATTTGATTCAGGTACTTTATTCATGCATTGAAGCTGAAAACCCATCTAGAACTAACAATCGATCTGCTTTCCCACAGACTGCTCTACAAAGAGATACCCTCTG
Source organism: Nestor notabilis (assembly GCF_000696875.1). Classification (NCBI taxonomy): domain Eukaryota; kingdom Metazoa; phylum Chordata; class Aves; order Psittaciformes; family Psittacidae; genus Nestor; species Nestor notabilis. The sequence continues at coordinate 62,777 of NW_009930482.1, read as the reverse complement.
CCTACCTACCGGCACCTATCAGCTTGGGCATGGACCATATGTGGAAACATTTTGTGCTGAACATGGAAAAGGAATAAAGAAGTTAAATGAAAATGCCTGTGCCTGGCATTCTTTTGTGTCTAATGATTTTTTTCTTTCTTCCAAACTGCTGCAAGTGAAAAGGAAGAGCTAATAGGAGTTTGGCTCCATCTCCTCTTCCTGAGACAGAGTGGGGTCTACAGAATTTCCTGCTCCTGTGCAGCTATCTTAGAAAGGCTTAAAAACAGAGCCAGGTCCAAGAAAAATCAAAGGGCCATCTCTGAAAAGGGATACAGAATTTCCAGATCCTAGGGTGGGAGCTGCATTGATGTGGCAAATTACATGGTGGTGGAAAAAGGAAGCAGGTTCAGTGTAAGATTTCATGTGTATGGCCTTTAGTGCCTCTCCAGCGTAATGGGGAGACGGGGTGGGGGTGCCTGGGTGTGGGAAAGGAAAGATTCAGACTCCTTATTTCCTCTGTAACAAAACATAGTCACTTACTACTGTGAACATTGCCTTACATGACAATAACATGCAATTGCATTAAAGGTCATGCTTGTAAAATTTGCCTCTACAACGTTGAAACTTCAAAGACATTAATATGTCATCCAGCTCTGCCTGTAGGATCTCCCACCGATGCTACGCTTCCAAGGTACAGTGGTTCAAAATAAGACAGAGGAAAACTTTTATTTCCCAAAAGACTGCAGCTGACTGCCCTAGCTGGAAAGCTATTTACTAATTCATTTATGTATCGGTGCATGTGTATTCAGATTATTTCACACCCAAATTAGGTATGCTCAATTGTGCAGCTGCAATTGCTCAGACTGGATTTTCAGAATGATACCAAACTAAAAGTAGAAATTGATCCTTTCTGCAACCAACTCTTCTGCCTCACTAACACTGTATCAGGTGATCTGATTCACATCAATCAGAAAAAAAGAGTTGAGCAGAAGTGAATGAAGTAGAAACAAGATCTGTGATCACAGAAACCTCTCAAGGGCTTCAACGTACTAGGATATAGGTTGTCACAACAGGGCAGAGGCAACAAATCCCCAAGCAGCACTGAATGCTGCTACATCACCCACTTCTAGCCCTCCTGGCATAATAAATAAAGATGGGTGTTTTTTACTAGATACGGATCTGAAGCAACATCTGCTTATTTTTAAAGAAACCTTAGGAAATGCTACAAAATTAGGAGTGGATGGGAGGCAGAGAGGTTAGGTGACCAGTGGAAATGTGCAGAAAAGTCCATGACCTCTGAGCAGACAGTTTGCCATTTGTGTCACTGTCTTTTCACGTTTTAAGCATCAGAAATAATCTGGAATGCACTCCTCCTGCTTCAGAGACAGATGGCAGCGAGGAAACAGGTTGGAAGAAAGGAATAATAAATATAAGAAGGAGAGTAAATGGCTTGGCTTTAGGCAGCTGTGACTGTGGTTTTTCTCAGGGTGCACAAATGTCCCTGCATTTACTGTGCTTAGTGGCTCTAGTAACTTTTTATTACGTGTTTCCTGTACTGTCTGGCCAAGGGTCAGAGATGTTAAGACCTGAGGGAAATCTGGAGTTGAGAGCACTGCATGATCAGGCTGTGATAAGGCAGATTGATGGTCTGGTTCATGGCAGGGAAGACAAAGTTAGCTTGGCAGAGCAGAAAAGGTTGTAGAAAGTTTCTTTGTTAGCAAGAAGTGATATTTATTCATATTTTTTGACTACTCAGAAGAAACTTACCTCTTTGTCACTTTGCTGTGTATCGCTATGTGCAGTAACTGAACAGCAGCTGAAAATAAAACACATAGTGTATCTGAGATGGGCATCACAAACACAATGATTCACCATTGGGTAGGGGAGAGATTTAGTCTTGTGTAAATTATCTGCTGGCAGAAGGCTGGTTGCAGGACCCTGATGTGGAGGCAGTTATGTGTTGTAATGTACTTTTTGGGGGGTTCTGAACAATGGCTTTTGCTAACAGTATTACAGAGCCATCCATCAACTGAAAATAGTTGGAACAGGGCAGCTAACTTCCCATCCAATCCATCCTCTGTCAGGAGGCACAGACCTAGTGGAGAAGTCATGTTTCCACTGTCTGAAGAGAACTGTATATGGTGGGAATTTGGGGAGCCTTAGTTGTTCTTTGTTTCTTTGTGGGGCAAAGTTTGCATCACAAACTGGACAGCCACCGTAGGAGGAAGGAGGGTAATTCCACAAAACAGTGTAGTGCAACTTTTTAGGAGAGAAAAATGGAGAAAAAATGTCAGAGCCAAAGTACACTCCATGTAGTTGACATAGGAGGCTGAAATAAGATAGGCAGCTTGTAATTACTTACATTGGAATTCAGCCAGGACATTGAGGTTAACATCACAACTTCACAAGGACTTCAGAAGCAGCTGAGGATCTCTCCGAGTTAAGGAGACATGCAGGGAACTTCCCTGAAACCTCCTGGCTTGGGCCATCATGTACAATGCATGCAAGCTCTCGATCTCAGGGCTGGAGAGGAACACAACGGGTAGGAGCAAGATCTGATACATCTTCATTGACATGCCAGAACCAAATAAACAAACAGCGAGGCCACTGCTTCTCAGCCCAGGGCTATTGGTCTTCTGCCACAGAGTTGTCATTCTTCTTGACAGTGTACATCTGCTTGGGATAGTCCATCTTCTGGGATGAGAAAGTGTCAGAGGTCCACAAAAGGCACAAACAGCTGCAGCCCGTAAGCATCGCACACCACAGCAAAGTGGAGGAAGAGTTTAAAGAAACTCCACAAAGCCAAATGATAATCAAGATCATAGAATCATAGAATAGTTAGGGTTGGAAAGGACCTTAAGATCATCTAGATCCAACCCCCCTGCAGGGGGGGGACGCCTCACGCTAGACCATGTCACCCAAGGCTCTGTTCAACCAAGAAAAAGATTTTTCTTTTATAAAAAAAGTTGATTTTGATAAACACAAGGGACATCTCTGATCTTGTCCCATCTGCAAGACATGCTGGAAGAATAAACTACACCAACCAACCCTAACATATTTTATGGCAGCTCTAAATTTCACCCTAACCAGACTCAGAAGCAATAATTTTGGAAAGTTTCTCTACAGAGAGACCACACTTCAAGTTTTTCTTGGAACTCAGCTACATTAAGACCAATCCTGTTCCTTAGGGATTGGGCTTCTTTTTTTCTGCTAAGAACTCAGGTGTTTGAACCATGAACTAAAATGCCAGTGGTTCACTGTCTTGCTTTAATTTAATCGGGCTGCAGCTTTACAAGAGAAACACACAAAGCACTGAAAAAAGCAAAGATGGCATATGGATCATGACATGGGAGCAAAGACATTCTTTCTATCCATTAAACCTCCTGAAGAGAGAAAAGAAGGTTTTGGCAAAAGACATTTTGCACACTTTAATTGTATAAGATGTATAGATGAGCTCTGTACCAGTCAAAATAAGAAATAACACCCATTAAAGATGGATGTTGGAATGACTGGAAAGCTTTGTGAAGCTGTGCCATGGAGTGCTAAGTAGAATGTAAAAACCATCATTCCTAAAGCTAGCCTCTGGAGATTTCTGGGAAAATTGGCTTACCCACTAATTTTTGCTCAAGTCTTGATGTGACTGGTCTTAACCCTGACAAGGACTCTAATTTACTCACTCTGGCTGCAAAACAGTGCCATACTGCAAAGATCTGAGATGCTATTTAGGTAATTTAGCTTTACTTCTACTTGCCCCAGTTGCAAGCTGAGACAGCCCTTTTTGTTCACTTAAATAGCTTCTTCTTCAAAAGGGCTGTAGAAAAGTCTTATTTCTTCCCCAAGTGACAGATTTTTAAGCAATCTCAAAGATATCTTGTCCAACACAATTACCCTCCACAAATCTGACCCTGACAGAGCTGAGGTAAAGTGTGATTTTTAACCTCAAGCACTAAAACATGTCAGGAAAGTTGTAGTTGTGGCGGAAAGACCTTGAGGTGGCTAAAATTTATGGAAAAGAGACGCTAAACGTTTTAAATTCCAGATGTTCGAAGCTCCAGCCATTTGGTAAATGATCATGGAATTTTGGACTATTTCTCAAGCACTAATTCTAGTCTCAGAAATCTATTCAGGATGTGATCCTGCTATTTAATTGTCTGGGTTTTTTTTAATTTATGCAACTAGTTTATTCTTATTAATAGAATCATAGAATAGTTAGGGTTGGACATAAGGCATAAGATATTCTATGACATAAGACATTTGCTGTGCCTTAGAATCATGGTAGAAGACATATAAAATGTAATATTTTCAAAGGATCATCCATGTGTTTCTACAAAAGAACCCCCAGTAAAACGTCACTCAGCTTTTTTAATTGATGATGATATGTTACAGAGCTATTAGAAAATGCATGTTAGGGTTAGTCACTTTAACCTTCTTTCTTGCTTTAAGCTAAGTATGAGGGATAAAGACTGCCATGGAGACTGTACTGATTTCTGCTTTAATTCTTGCCTCAAATACTTACTTAAATTCAAGCTCTCGTGAGTGTTTGTAGGATGAGGGTTTGTTACAGCAGAAGTATGTGTTGTAAAGTCAAATTATTCACCTCCCATTCCAAACTGGAGGAAAAAGAAATCAGGGAATCTAGTAAGATGAGAGCAGTGTGTATCTGGACGGGTATATTAATAGACTAAAAAGGGTAAAAGAGAATTAGGTAGACAAAAGAAAAAAATAGTTTGAGGAGTGATTTTTTTATCTTTTCATCTTGGTAGCAGAAACATCGTTCTGCTGGGACTTGGGCCCTTTCCCAGACCAGTGACCTGAAGCTGTACACTATGGAGGCAAACTCTGGGGTAGCAAAGGCAGCCAGACTTTCTCTCCGTGACTGTCTCTGGCTGTGTCTGTTGTAGCAAAGCAGTTTGCTTCTAGATGATGCTTTCTTACAGCTGGTTGATCAGGACAGCATAAGCCAACACAGCCAGATCCAGCTTTGTTTGACACATGGAAACGAGAGAGGTGGGATTTCTCAGAGGAAGCAGTGATGGCAGAAATGCTTTGGGGTGAAAATAGACAAGCCAACCCAAAAAGTAAGTCCCCACTCTTCAGCATTCTCAGCCTGCTTGGGAATGACAAATTAGAGGCATGAAAATGAACAGGGACATGACAGCAACAGAGGAGGAGCAGTGTGCAATGGATGACTTAATAACAGGTTGCACTGATGGACAAATTGCACCAGTGGACTTTTTTCCTCCTTGTATCTGCAGAAGGCTGCTTGGAACCTTGTCAGGGAAAACTGAAAGATGGTTCCCAGTTGGACCATGCAAGTAATGAGTTGGCCCCAGCCTCCATCACCAGGCCATGGACCTGATAGAGCCCTAACCCCCTTGCTCCCAGGGGCCCTGTCAGTGGAAAACCAAAAGGATGCAAAGGGAAGGGTCAGGCAGGCTTCAAAGGAGACATGGACTTGGTTTCAAATTTAACCCCTTTGTAGTTTAAATTTCATCCAGATCTCCATGTGGCCAAGTGTCCCTGTTTGCCTCTGAGCTGCCAGTGGGACTATCTGGCAGCAGCAGCAAATACCCAAATGTACAGTGGATCCTAGATTTCTCCCCTGATGGTCCTCAGTAAGATAATTTTACATGACCCAAAAGCTGCTCCCAGGAAATACTGCTCTGTGGACACATGAAATGCACTGACATGGTGTCTATGGAAGTCTGTCCATCAAGCTATGGGTTTTATGTAAATGCAGATCTTATTCCAACAATTCATCTATAGTCAGCATAAAATAAGCTGTCATTATTAAACATCCTGTTAGTTTCATGAATAAGGCTTCCTAAAGAAACCTGGAAGATTTCTACAACACAAACTATCTTTCTCTGTGCTGGAAGCGATACATGGTACTGACCACGATCTACTGTAATTCCTTCTGACGGCCCTTGCAAAACCTTTTTTGGTCCTATTTCTTCAGTGCAACCATCAGGGCTGCTCCGTCCACACTTTACCCTTCCCCAGCTGTCCCAGAACATTTTGTCCCCTTTGCCTTCCCAAGCTCCTCAGTGTGCAATGTTACAGCCTTCTCACCAGGTTTGGAGAGAAATAAATTAGTAGAGGGAAAGGAAATGCTAAATGCAGATGGGTGTTCCTGGGGCCACTGGTGTTCCCTTCCTTGGGAGACGTTCACACCATGAGCCCCCAGAGTGAGAAAGTTGGCTTTCAGCCCTCATGCAACACAAATACCAACCAATGATCATAAATTTAAAGAATGGGCTTGTGGAATGACCCCAAATGGCCTGTGGGCTGGGGATGAAATACACCCTATAAACTTCAGGGGAAATGAAAACATCTCCTTTTCACTGAGGTCTTTTGCTGGAATTAGAGGCACATTCTTTAGCCTTCAGCTTGGCATTTGGGGCTAGCACAGATGCCATCTTCCAGTGACAGTGTTTTCCATTGCAGATGCAGACCAAAGAAAAACAGAAAAAAACCCTGTTCTTGAAATTTCCCCCAAAGAGGTTTCTCCCAGACCAGCCCTCACTAAAAAAAAAAAAAAATAAAAAAAAAAATTCCAAAATAAAATTATTTAACAAAATATTTTCCATCCTTTTTAAATCCGACCAGCCCTCACTAAAAAAAAAAAAAAATAAAAAAAAAAATTCCAAAATAAAATTATTTAACAAAATATTTTCCATCCTTTTTAAATCCTGGATTGTTTTGTCACTGTTTATTTTCTTTT
>NW_009930482.1:0-56054 GCF_000696875.1 Nestor notabilis | reverse complement strand
GGTGGGGTGGTGCCATCACTTGTTCCCATGCAGCCTGTAGGTGACTGTGCTGTACCAAGAGCAATAAAACCTCATGCCTCGAATAAGCTGTTGCGCAGCTACTCCTCTTGGTCAATTTTTGCCTTTGCTACCTACTCCAGTAGTTCTGTGTATTCAAGATGTATATTAGTGATTCTGCCATCTTAGTTAAATAAAAAACTGTAGCTTATTTGTCTTCTATTACCTTAAAAATATAGTTAGTCTCATGATCCTTTCTGCCTTCACCATTAATACACCACTGAATTATCATTATTTTTAATATCCCACTGTTCATTGTATTCATAATGGTAGAAATTTGAAAGCCATCCCACACACACATCCCAAAAAACTGGATTTAGGGTTTAGGGGTGTAATCAATGGTACCAAGACAGACACATGAGTGGCTGGAAGGGACAGGGCGGGACTCGCAGGAACATTATCTTTTATGCAGGTGAATTCCATCTAAAAAAACTATCCTCCTGCAAAAAGAAAACAGAATAAATGCTCTACAGTCATTTCTTTAGGCTGAGAAGTCGAGCATTTGAAAATCATGAAGTGGAAGAAAAATGCAGCCACCCAGCCCATTACTGTGGTGTTAATTAAGACCCTTGGGCTGGGCGCCTTCAAGACACGTGGGAGGTTATTCTTCTAATCTGGCATGACTGGTAATGACAAACGGCAGTAACAAACCTCCAGCGTGCTGGCAGCGGTTTATAGTGCATCTACAGAGACTTGGGGATGGGAAGCCAACCAAAACTTTAATCTCTGATTAAAAAAGAAAATAAAAACAAAGAAGGAAAATAAGTGGGTTTTCTTAAATGTGTTTACACACACACGCAATTGCTTCTTTTTAACTGCTAATGAAAACAGGATACATAGGCAGCTCTGGTACTTTTAGCAATAAATCCATGTACAGTAGCCCTATAACCCACGATTTCACGCTCAGGGTGAGGGTAGTCCAGCACAACTATAAGTCACGCACAGTTTAAAATAATAGGAGAGACGATATGAGGAAGAAACTAGTTTTAAAGGATACATGAGAGGTCTGAGAAGCAGCAAACCAAAAGATTTATTTAATTCTGATTCTGGTTTTGCACTTCAAGTAGGCAAATTTCTCACCCTTTATTAATCAGGCACATCATAATTTTGTGGCTGTAGAAAACAAGGTTACCCTGACACTGAGAGAACTATTCAGACAGGATTTTTCCCTTTCTTCATCCTCATGAACGTGATACCAAAATAGTTTGGTGCAGAAGTTCAGGGAAATTGTCTTTAAGAAAAAGGCATTTTGGCAAAGCTAGTTTTGAGTTTGTAATCCGATCTGAATCCCCAGTAAATTAAAATTTTTTACTTCCTTTTAATGGAGAATATGACCCCAACTGTAAAGATCCAGACTTCAACGTAAGGCTCCATATTTTAATATTTGCCTAATACACAGCACACTGAAACACCCAATTTCTTCCACTGAGATCAGTCTGAACTGTCAGACCCATCCACAATTTAAATCCCTTCCAGCCTCACCCATTTTGGATGAGTTTCCTTTGATCAGCACAAGTAAGTAATCCCTGGTGTGTCAGTGTTACAATTAACCCACTGTGTCCAATTCACAGATGACGCAAATCTATCACAGCGCTGCTTCAGGAACTTTAATTCAAGCTATTTCAACTGTCTACTTAAAGCCTCGGTGCAATTGTGCAGTCAAAGAAAAAAAGCAGAGAAATTCAGTTATTCCCTACCATAGCATTTGCCACGTTTTATACTTACTAAACAAGTGAATGTACCCAGTATTTTTATTTACCATTACTTTATTGCTGAGGAGCACTGGCCAAAACCGGTACCGAAACGAGCTAAACACTGGGGAGCAAGATTTATTTGATATCCAGGAGATGATGGATATTTCCTCCCGGGGTGGGTTATTTATTTGTCTGGAGCAGTTGGCATGCACAGGTTTCTGACTCTTACAGGTAATTTTGAAAAACATGGTTTGCAAGAATATGAAAGAAAGCAGCATAGCTTGGTGAACATGCACTACAGCTTTTAAAATGCTTGTTGTGTCTTTGGTGGAGGAGCTTGAATGAAATCGTTTATATTAGCTGCAATATCTGGCTGACTCCACTGATCTCCACAATCAAACGCAAGAGATTTGGAGGGGAGAAGGAAAAGGGGGGTGGAGGAACGCGTGTATAATTAAAACCTTGTTCTAATCTTGCTTTGATGCTTTTGCCAGGACAGGTTGGACTAGTCAAAAGTCCCAAACATTCTAGGCAGGATTTTGTTTTGTTTTGATTTCTTGTTTGGTTGTGGGTTTTTTTCCTTCTGTCAGTGGCTGTAAAGCAGCAAAGTGGTTATTAGCCTTATAAGGTATCAAGGTAAATATTTTAGATCCCCTGTGAATTTCAGTCTCTCCTGACTCGGTTTATTTGTTCTTGTCAGAGGACAGTGAAGTTTTGTTTGTTGAAACCAGTTGGGGCAGAGAGTGACAGCACCAAGGCGCTGTGATTTATTTTCTGCTAGCCCTCCTCTTCCCCCGCACTTCATCCTCAGCCTGCCCCGTAGCCCCCACAGCCCCCACAGCCTATCTGGGACCACAGACCCCACCAGCATCTCGGGCACACAGCTGTGGGGTGACCCTGCACAAACCCTGGCGGCGCCAGGGCTTTTCCTTCTCTCTTTCTTTATGGCTGTCACAGGGCCCTGCTGCTGACTGGTGTGAAGGAGTAACACCGCTTTCAGGGTGACACAGTCCATGTTGTGTCAGTTTTTTCTGCTGCCCTTCCCCACAGGACTGTGGATGGTGGATGCTGGTGGCTCCTAAAACAGGGATGCACAAGGTATGGACCTCCAGTGGAACATCCAATGGGACAGCTGGGGAAGCAGGGGCCATCATGGGCACCAGGGCTGATGAAAACTCAAAGGATGCAGACAATAACTACAGTCAGTCCCATCTCATAACTCCCAAAAGGGTGTGCAAAACTACATGATTTCATTGACCAAAACTCCGTCGCCAGGTGGCATCTCTTCAGCTTGAAGGCAGAAGGAATGGAGAGCAGCTGAGGCAGCCCAGCTTCAAAATGCCTCTTTGCATTAGTACTTTGGAGAGGATGTATTGAGAGTCTTGAATGGGTGTTGAAAGTAGAGCAGACTGCTTTGCAAAAAACAGCTTTCCTATTTAAAAGTGTTTGTTTAAAATGTAGGAGGGGTCTGATAGGGATACACTTAAGGAAATTGGTCTGTTTAGTTTATTAAAAAGATCAAACAGAGTCTTGATTACAGCACATAAGTATTTTCACCAAGGAAAAATAACATATATTAAAGGCCTCTTTAATCTGGCTGAGAGAGGACAGCTGAATTCCAACGGCTGGAATAAAAAACCAAATAAATTGAAACTGGAAATGAAGCATTTCATTTAATTTTATTCCCTTTGTGGAGAAGAACAAGGTTGGATAACAATGACAACAAACAGTTGCCACAACCTAGGGTGTGTAATGGAAGTGATCAGGAATGAAAGCCTTTGTGGGTGATATGGTCCTTCAGGGCTAGGGATTGTGGGGGAAATGCAAAGAGTGGATGTGGAGCAATGACTGCAACAGGAAGACAAAAAAAGTGAGGCAGCACTGATACTAGTTTAGGTTCTTTCTGTGGAAGTTAGTGCACTTCAGCAGACACCAACAAGCCACAGGTTGGGTGTTTGCTTTATTTTGAATTCAGGTAGTAGTACAGATTGAACTGTAGCAGTGGAGGAAGAAGAGGGGACCTCAGACAGGGATGTGTGTGCCTCAGCTGTGTTGGGCGCTGTAGAACAAGTAGAGGCATGCATATTCCTGGTAGCAGCAACTGGAAAAAATCAGAATAAAGGCTGGAGCAAGTGAAGTGATCAGCAAAAGAAGGGAGGTACCAATCTCCATTCACAGGAGGTACTAAAAAATGGCACTGAAAAGAGTCACTGTGCAGCTCTGAGCATACTGGTGTGTGCAGAACTTGGCCCTTCTTTCTTCATCACTTCCTTCTACTTCCTTCATATTTGCTGATCTCTAGAAAATGTGTGGTCACTCCATTTTCTCCTCTGATTTGTCCATTACTAATTTATTGATTTATTTTGTTACTTTCTTGAAATAAACAACAAAAACACGTAATACGGAAAGAAGCTTAAGGTCCAAAATTTTTGCAGCTGAAAAACACAAATGAATTATTTTTAACAGCACATTCTAAAGGTCAAAAACTATAATTTAGCCTGACATTTTAAGTGTACATCACTTGAACTTCTGCCAGCTTTCCAGAGTGATTAGGTGACTTGAAAAAGGCAAATATTTTTTCATATGCTTCCACTGAATTGGAGGCTTTGCTGCTGAAAAGACTTCAATAATCCTGGCTGTATTTATTTCCTAAAGCCTCACTCATCATTGTCAAAATGTTATCAGCCATCCCCAGCTTTCTCTCCAGCCCAGAATCTAATTCCAATTATTAAAAAAAAATCCCTTTCTGGAAATGAATCTTCTGCAGTACTCTCTATTTTTCACATAAGACTTAATCAATTACTAAATGGAATGTATTTGCCACATAACTGTTGTGCTTAAGTTAAACTACTCTTGTGGGTTGGAGGAAGCCATGGCACAGGGCTTCAGCACGCTTGCGAGGGAGGTGGAAGTGCATGGTTCATGGAAAGCTGCAGCAACACCCTGGGCATGGGATGCAATTTCACCATCAAGGATTGCACTGGAAAGAGTATTGGATGGGAAATAGCTCTTTCTTGACCTCTTCCCTTAATTGCAACTAGGAATGAAGAATTTGGTTCCAGAAACATATCACCTGCCTTTGAAAAGCACCAGGGAGATGAGATGGACCAGTCTTGCTTGCTTTACCCCATCAGCAGCAGGGAAACTCACTGCCTGCAGAAGTTACAATAGGTTCATGATCTGTTATGTCGTTCTAGGATCTTGGCCTTGGTTATTTATCATACCAACAGCTGGGAATCAGGCTGTGGTTCCTAAAGGAACCACCTAGAAAGAGTATTTTGTGCCTTAGGAGGAGGCGATGGAAGAGGAGACAGCAAGGCAATCTCAACTTCAAGGCTGACAGTTCAAGGCACTGCTTTAGGCAGAGCCAAAACTCTCTTATTTCGGAAGGAATGTGTACACTGTGATTTATCAGGATAATTGGAGGCACATAAATCCACACCTTTCCCTGTTTTGGTCAGGCTTGTTTGGAAGTAAAATTTGTCCTTAACTCCAACAAGACCGGCACTTCCCCTTAAAATACCCAAAGGAAAAGGAAAAGCTCAAGGCATTGTTGGATGTATTTAATTTGTTTCTAAGTCATATTTTCTGATGGATGCTTTCTGAAGTTGCAGTACCTGTTGTAGGACACATTTAGGTGCAAAGCCCTCATGTCTTTAGGGCTGAGTGAGGGTTTGTAACTGTTAATTTGATTGTCACCTGAAAGCACATGGCTGGTGCTTTTATGTGCCTTGAGGTTTAACAGAACTAAGATACCTCCGAGACACACTGGGAAATCCCAGGTTTGATGATAACTGGGTGGCATCAAGACCAGGTTTCCATAACTTACATGATGAACTTCCAGCGACTTTCTGGATCATATGCACCTACAGGCTGAACCTTCCCTGCCTGCAATGGGAAAATGGTAGCTAAGGAGTCAGAGGCACCAAGGCATTGAGTTAGCACATTTATACCTTAGGGGGTTTAAGGAGTTCCTGACTGTTTCGACAGGGAGTTTTTCAGCTTACTTTGAACTACCTTAAAACAATAAAGTTCCCTTTTCAACAGCTTGGTTTAATAGAAAGATTTACTGTATTTTCATTCTCCTGCTGAAAAGTGATAATGAAGCCAAGTTCAGAATTCAGTGTCAAAGGGAGGGTCTATTTAAAAGAATTAAAGGGTCTAATAACATTCATGCCACCTGGATTGCTTTATAGGTGGGAGACGTGGGTAGTCCTTCATGGACCACAATTTGGTACAAGTAGGGCACATTTTTATTAAAATTGTGCAAAAGAGAAAACTGACTTGCTGGAATTAAAATTTCCTAACATAACAAAGGAGTCTAATTAAAACTTTGTAAGTTTAACACTTCAGAATGGCTGTATCAAAGGCTTTTCTGCCTGTGAAGGGCAAGAGAGTCATGATGATACTGCTTGCATGCCTAGTCCCAGGGAGGATCATGATATTTCTCCACTGACACCAGAGACTCAACAGGGCTCCAACTACTCCTGTTAAACAACGAAAATTAATGAACAGTTATGCATGTGCTTATTTTTAAGCATGTCAACTATTTACTGGCCTGAGTGCAACTGTTTAAGTGCTCAACATAAATTACATGTGTAAGGGTTTTCTGGAGAGGAGATATGGTGGCAAAGAATAACCTCACAATCGTGCACCTGGGTTCTCTCATTGAGGAATCCATTAAGTTGCTGTTTGCTTTTTGTACTTTCCCTCCCAAAAGTTTGTTCTAGAAATGACCCATTTTATGAACCGCTGTTTTCAGGCTTGAACCCTTCAGTACCGCACATAACGCTGGATAAGGAATTTTAGCTCACAGGAACCTTTGCAACAGCAGCAAAGAGAATGTATCCTTTCAAAATCTCCCTTGACTGCTCAGTGCTGAAGGAAATAAGCAAAACAAGCCTGAAATTGGGTTTGTTAATTTTTTGACAAGTTCTAGCTAAGCACAGTGACAGGGAGCTTTACAGGAGAAATTTTAGAAGCCCAGGAACCAAGGCATAATAAGCTGTCAGAGAAAAGATCAAGTAGCATTCCCTAATTCATCTAACCAACATCAATGTTTCAGCTAACAGTAGACAGTGTTAGCCAGATTCTTGCCCTTTTTATCTATGAAAAGCTACATTTATCAAAATAAGCAAAAAATGTGAGGTATGGAATTCAGTTCATTGGAGGGCAGGGCTTTATTGGTTGATTGGTAAATTGAAACACATGGAAAAGTGCTACATGTAGGAACACACTGCTGACTGTATTACTCATTTTTTATTGGTTAATCTCTAATAAGAACCAGCTGGTAATAAAGGACGGAGTTCATGGGAACCCACCCTTTGTTGAAAGCAAAGTTGGTGTCAATACTAGAAACACATGAGCACAAAGAAAACAGATGTAATTGGCTTCTGGAGGTCAGGTTATGTAAAGACCCCAGTGAACAGAGGTGAGGTTTTGGCTGCAGAGAATGACAGGCTAAAATAGCCATTATTTCTGTGTCTGCAAGTGTGTGTGTCTTGGGAGGGGGGTCAGTCACACAGACCTCCCTGTCTTGGGTAGGGATTGGGGTTTACAGTCCCCAGAAAACAGGGTGCTTCGTCTGAAATGTACATTTACCAAATCAGGGGAAAAATGCTTTTTATGGAAGGAAATCTGCAGGACAAAACCTGCTCTCAGGAAACATAGAATTAACAAATTTTTGGTAGGAAAAATGGTGATGACACTCACATTTGCCCATATGATGTCTACAGCCCTGGAGAGAACAGGCTGGACTTTCAGCACAGGTTTCAAGTTAAAGAGATGCTTCAATAGTTTCTTGCACAATAACAAATATTGCTTCACTCATAACATAAAATTGACTTGTTAAAGCCTTAACTTCTTTATAAAAAGGACAGAGAGGAGTTCTTTCCTTTTTTTTCTCAGAGAGCAGCAGTATATATTACATAAAAAATGTTAACAGAGCAGGTTAGAAATCTAACAAATCAAAAGTCTGGATTTTATCAACGCAGACTTTAATGGGGCATTTAAATTGAGTTCTAGCTCTCTTGCACAGAAGGAATCCCTTAAGAAGAACCTCAGTGGTAGGGATATGCTCCTGAATTTGGATTTCTCTGCTCCTTCTGTAACAAGATGCCAAGCAAACAATTCATGTGAGTAATGTGGGCAACAAGTGGATTTTCAGGTAAAAGCCTTTGTTCAAAATTATTAATCAAAAATACACCATCCTGAGGATTGCCTGGGACTAGTTTGGCAGTGATGATTCAAAATCCAAACCTTGTAGGTGACATTTGAGCAGTCCTGGTGGCGGCTCTGCCCTGAGGTTGGCTCAGTGTAATCCTGCAAATCAAGATTCTGTTGTGAATATTTGTGGTTTGGAGTTCAAACTTCATTCTCTTCAAGCATTCTCACATACAGCCTTTTCTGCCTTCAGGCTTCTTTGCTGGAATACCACTTACGAGCAAATTCAAGAGAGATCCAAATGCAACCCAGTGGAAATCCAGATCTGATCAGCAATATATTTCTACATTTACACCAGAAAGACTGCAATAAGACCCTTATTCTTGGTTTAATTCTCCTATGCACTGCAGCAATGTCTAAAAAACCACAGGTCCCTCAAAAGCAGGCTTTTGTGGTGTAAAGAACCATGCAAGAAGGGAAAAGACTATCTCATCCCTCTTGAGATCTTTCCACCCTGAAGAGGAAACAATAGTGGCATTGCTACATGTATTGCAAGGTGATGTCTAGCCAAGGTGTACTAGGTAGGGGCAGGTATAGAGAAGGCTCTTGGGCAAACTTTGCTTGAGAAGCATGTCCAAGAAATGAAAGGAGTCTTTGGGTGATTTTCTCTGGGTCTGTATGCTGATGTATGTCCCTGAAATGAGGGACAGATATGCTATAAATTGCATTTGAAAGGTTTTAATTCCTGCAGGAAGGATACAAAGGAAAGTTTCTTTGGAAAAGTATTTGCTGCTGTTATTTTAAAATCGGCTTAATGCCTTAATGCTTTTCAAGAAGCAGTGGTTACCAAAAAAACACATGAAAGAGTTATTAACACAAAATTCAATAACATCCCCCTGCTTTCTCTGAGGTATTGCCTGAGTGACTGCAGCATTTACAAAAGGGATTCTAATCTGAAATGAATTTGCAGCTAATTCAACCTGTAGGCTAGTGACTCTGGGATTTCCTAGATAATACAATCCAGACAGTAATGTTGATGGATGTTAAAGACTTGCCTGTGTAACTGTTGTAAAGCTCTGTCATAAGAACAAATGAGGCATTATTGTTTTAACAAAAGTAATCCCACTGCACCAGTAAATTCTGCACTCTTTCAATATCACACGATTATTAGTAACAGCGACTTAGTGATGTATCTGTCTTCAAAGAGGCAACAAACACTCCAGGATTTTCCATGCAAAAAGCTTCATGAAAACCACTATTTTCTTTTCTTCTTCTTTTTGTTTCTTTTTAACACAGAACGAGTTCAATGCCACAGGTTTTCTTCCCTAGATGGACAAGCTGGAAGAAATGTGCCCAGTGAGTAACAACTGGTACCAGGGCCACAAGGGCTGTAAAAGCAGGTGGCAATTTTCCTTACTCTCTGCTTTGCTACTGTCTCAGCCCTGTAAGGCATGTCAGGAGGGGTGGGAGTATAAAACTAGCCTTAAACAACTAAAAGAGTATTTTATGTCTAGAGGACACTGAATAAAAATGGTTTAGTGGCTGCATATTTTCCTAAAGGCTTCTATTGAAGCCACAGATATTTGGCTAACCTGGACTAGGCTCCTTATTATGTTCACCCTAGAACTAATGTGTTTTATGGATTCTGATTCCTGGACCAAGCCTCGCTTACAGCATCCAGATTTCCATCCTTCTCTTTACTCTTGAGTAAAATGGCCAGCCTGTCTTTTTCTTTCCTAGGCATCCGTACTCTCCAGCATTACCAGATATTACACCCCATGCCCATAATCTATTTTTTCATCCAGTGCTTTAGTCATCCTCTCACCTATTTTGTCATCTACTCATCTTTCTCAGAGAGGAATCCTTTTAAAAAAAAACTTAAGTAAAGCAAAAATAACTCTTCACTTTGGTGGGAGGGAAATACACACCAACAGTGGGGGAAAAAAAAAGGTTAAATTTAGACACATTTTACTTATCAACTCCTGCTGTGATATTACTGTTAAAACTCTCCTTGTAAAGTTTGAGGATCTCTTCTGCTGATAACTTCAGTATTAAAAATACCATTTTTCATGTCTGGTGGTCTTTCAGTCCCTAATGCTTTCCAGGCTTCCTTCTTTCCTTCCTAGTAAATAGCTGGTGGACTTGAGCTTTCTGAACACTCATTAAATCTCAGGGGCATTTTGTTCAGTTCTACTTTTCCTAATGCAACCTTCCAGATATAGAAGAGCATTAGAAAAGGATAATGTAACACAATTTTTCTGGCAGAGAATTCTCCTGGCATAAGACATTTACCAAGCAGTTGTAATTGCTTGTAGGTTCTTTCCAGCTGAAATTGTTTGTAGGGCTTTCCAGCTCTAATCAAGTCCTGAGACAGGTTTGGTTCATGATGTGAACAGACACCCTGATGCTCTGCTGGTCCTCAGCATGGTCCAGCTGGGACCAGAGCTGAACCTTAAGCAGTTTTGCATGTGTTGAGCTATAGCAAGAGCCAGAATAGTCAGTCGTGTAACCAATTCCCCAGCTCCCCTCCACGTATCAGAGATAACTTGGCTGAGCAAAGGAGACATGGCCCTCACTGTGAGTAACACTGTGGTTTGGATAATAATAATGTTGTACTATCTAGGAAAAATCACACTTATTAGAAGTCTGTCTCAAACCTGCCTTTATGCCAAAGGTTAATGAGGAGGGCAGGGAGGGGTATGGGCACCTGATTCTCCGTGATTAATTTGACAAATGTCTTTCTGGCTTCTCTCCAGTTCCTTGTGGAGATATGGCTCTTGGATGCATTCAAAATTACCTACTTTTCACCGCCAGCCAGGATTTTGCTGCTTTGTTGTTATTTTTGGACTTTGCTGCTGCTTTTGATAGTGTTGTGCCTGAGATTTTTGTCTTGTGGCAGATGACTGGCCTTGTGTTTGAGCACAGGACTCCTGTGAGCACTCACGTGCTGACGGTGACAATAAAGCACTGCATCTTGAGGGATCTATCCTCTGAAGCTCTCAGAAGGGTTTAAAACCTTTTATTTTCTTTTTTAATTCTCCCAGTGCTGTGCCCACTAAGTAAGCAGTATACAGAGCTCCCACGGCTTTCTCTTACACCTATTTGCTCCCACTGCATATAGGCAGATGTTTGATGTTCAGCAGCAGCAGCGTAAGGCTGGAAGTAAAAGAAGCTTGTACCCCACAAAAGACACCAAGGAGCCTGGCCCAGACATGTGGTTTAATGAATGACTGACATACTGCCCAGGAATGTGGCCTCTTCCTCCCACCTGATCCCTAAACTATGGTCGGGGCTACCCTGCTTCGGCTCTGTTTTGCCATGCTGTGGGAAGGTCAGAGTGCTCAGACCCTCACAGGTCAGCTTCAGCAACCATGCCAAACCATATTGCAGTTTTAAAAACACAGTTTTGGAAAGGATCAGATCCCTGGTTCACTCCCACCTGCTGCTGCTCTCTAGGATGGGTTAGCTGAACCACAGGTATCTCCTGCACCAATAAATATGGCATGTGCAAAGGATGTTGATGTTCCTGTGAAAAACTTTGGCTCAGACAGGGGGTAACAGGGACCCTTTCTGCAGCCAGCATTGATGTGAGGCTTGGACAGACATTATTTTCTGTCCTGCTTTCAGCAATCAGGGTTTTGATGTGTGTGGAAAATAGGTTCAGGACTTGACTATATGGGTTTCCATCTTTCTAAACATGACCACGAACACTTATATGCAGTGGGATAACTTACAGAGTTAGCGAGCAGCAGAGAGCATAGGCTCATGTATAATGTAACACACAAGTCTACAAATCTATTAAGCCAGAAGAACCTTCAGGTATCAAGTACATTAGAGGAACATGAAGAAATTAAAAAATTCAAGCCAGAAGTGATAGATAAATAGATAGGCAAGTGATTACATTTAATGCTAATTTTATTATTGGACATGTCATTTCCGATTTACTAGGGAAATAGATCATCGTTTATCACCTGTTTAATGCAAACATAAAGGAAAGGCGAAGGTCTGTAGATGTCTCTTCCTTAGCCCAGCACCATTGATGGCTATTTAGCTCATGTTTGAAACTAAAATAATATTTTCTTCAAATGTTGCTTTTGCCAAATGCAAAGTGAGCTGACATCTGCTTGGATAGAGCTGGGGTCATATATGAAGCAGTGCTGAAACTGAACAAATATTTCCAATATATATATAAAAAAAAAAAAAAGGAAAAGAAACAAAAATCATTAACCTTTTGTCATTAGCATTAGCTGCTCTTTGAGCTGCTCAGCAGTTTGAATTAGTGCACCTGCCAAAATAAGCACCAAGTGTTGTTACCCTCTTAGGGACAGCCCTGTTCCATAAATCACAGCATTTCAATGACAGCTAAATGTGTTTTATATCATGTAGAGAGCCTGTGTTTATGAATGTGAGATAAAAGGGGTTTAACCAGTGCAAACACTAAGACTACTGTATGCAGTCTGGCTCTCTTTCACAATTATTCCCCCTTTTTCTTACATGTGATTTCTATCGCCCATGTGCTTGCCTATCACATTTTCTGCCAGTTTTGTCTGTAGCTGATTTTCCTTCCAATTCTTTCTGTCCCGAACTGCAGCACTGACTACATAATCCCAGTAAGTGTTCAGCTGGAAGGAAAGAGGATTTTGAGAAATTAATTCTTTGTACTTACTGAAGACATAAAGATACAGCCTTACTCATTTGTAAACATGCGCATTTTACGGAGTTCATTCCTGTACTACTCACAACTTGCAAAAATCCAGCAACAGGATAAATCCCCACCCTGTTTTCAGTGTTTGAGGGCTTAACTCTTCAGTCTTTGTCCATAGACAATGTTCCTGTGGTACTTCAGTATGAGAAGGGAAATGGCAAAAATGAGATGCACTTCTGTGTGCATTAAATTAATTTTATTACAGAAAACAAATTTTATACAGTCCATTATCAAGTTTCCCAATTGCACAAAACACCCCATCATCTCCCAGGGGTGATGAGAGGTAGATCACTGATATTCTGAAAGTGTCCAAAGACCCTGGGAGGTCTAGGGGGTCTGGTTTTACCCCAGCTATTTCAAAGCAGCTTATAACTAGAACGTGCTATAATAAACATATGACCTGAGCCTGCTTTGCTGTTTTCTCCTGTGATAGCAAATTTGTCTGTATATCCCTGACATCAGTTACCACTTGGCCAAGGACTAACTATTGTAAAATGAAATGATTAATAAAAGTTTTCAAACTGCCCACTTTTTGTAACCAGCTCAGTTTCTGTTTATTACTGGGTGCTTCGCTTTATGAAGTTATGGTTTAAGCCATCCCTAGCTCCTCTCAGACAAAGTAGTGACAGAAAATCAAACAAAACCCCAAAGGGTTTGCAGGTAGCCCAGGCAATTCATGATAAAGCAACCAGTGACTCATTATTTATAGAGTCTCCATGTAAATAGATGAGAACATTGTAGTTTCCACTTGTATTTCAGTGCTATATCCAAAGGCCTGCAATTTATTCTAACTGAATTTAAATTGCTTGGAAAAGCATCACAAGCGTGCACGTAGAAACCACTTGCTGTCTATGGCAGGAAACAATCTTCATGGACGTATCCCTGAATTCGTTCCAGAACCATATATTGAGCTGAAATAATTGAATGATTCATTTTCATTGCAGTAAAGGTGGATGAATAAAAAAGGTCAGATAGGAGGCAGAGATTAAGTTAACATTGAAGACTAGTGGAAGAATGGGACTAAAATGTAAAAGAGATGTATTTCTCTGTTAGAGGTTTCATGTGCGAATTTGGTTAAATCACAGTGCAGGAAATCCTATCCTCATGGAGTTTTTCCATTGGAGTCAGTGAAATTCATCTGCATCTCTCATTAGCATAGTCCCTACTTTGGAGATGATTTGGTGGTAAGGATCTCAGATGGGTTCCACAACTAGACTGAAAGGACACCAGTCTTTCAGAAAGGGTGCGCACATTAATCCAGCAGTGACAGACAGCAGATTTTAAACAGCTATGCTTCAGCTTGCTCATTTCATATGGAATAAAGAATTCTATGAGCTGGTATAAAAATTCACAGGCATGTCATATGGATGGCTGATTTCTTCTTCCAAGAACATTGCTGCGAATCACAGCCTGTGCTACATGTCATTCTTCTCTTAAGTCACACAGTTGCGTTAGGAGCACGGCTGCTTCAGGAAAGTGGGTGCAATTGCCAATTCCTACCAGAACTTTGCCACCCCGCTGAGGTCTCTCACAACAGTAGTGGCTTTTCTATATCCTATATTTGTCAATTATTTCTGCTCATCAGCTCGGTCATTTCTTTGTGGCTAGGGAAAGTTGTTGCCTTTCATCAAACGCTGCTCTCAGCCCTGTCAGATGAGGTCTGCTTTTCATTGGCAAGGCTTGCAGAAAGCAAGGAAGTGCCTGAGCCATGCCCAGTCCTCCTAGGCAAATTCTTTGCCACCTCAGATGTTAATTCCTAGAAACTCTATTGTCAAGAGTGATAATCCTGAGAGCTCTGCTGAGCTGCGGATCTTGGAGAGGGTTAGAGACATTTTCTGCTGCAGTCATTTGGAACGGCTCTGTGTTACTGCAATCTCCATTACAACACAATAACAGGAAACGTTTCAGTGGCCTCTACAGTACTTGGCATATTATTTCACTTTAATGCTTGTATTGTTTGAGCATTAATAAAACTGGAAACTGTGTTATAATTAAATCCATTCTTCCTACAGAGAAGATGACTGTCTACGATAGTGGCAAGAGCAGCAGACTCACATGTCGCCTGGAGAAGAGAGCGTGTTCCCCTTGCCAAGGCACAGCAAACACGTGCTTGGTTTTATATCCTTCTGCATAAAAAAGAATTCCAGTTGAGAGCTGGAGACCTCTTATACCTCTGGATCCAGAGCTGCAAGATTTTATTGCTTGAGCTGTAAGATTATCCTGTTAGACCAAAGGATAAACCGTTCTCACCATGCGCAACCTGAGCCTCTCATGGGATAAGAGACCAAATAACTGATAGTGCCATGGCTCATTTGAACCAGCTGAACTAAATATCTGAAGCGTATATTTATATTGAGAGGTAGGATTGGGGAGGCTTGCCTCTGTGCATCTTTTAGGCACTGCAACACTGAATGAGGCACTGCTATGGCTCACCTCCACCTGCACCAGGGATGCTCACACAGGACTCGTGTACACGCACTGAGAGCTGACCACAGTGTGATACCCATCCCTGTATCCCCACTTAGGATCACAGATCCCATAGAGCTGCCATAAAAACTCAAGTATATCCGGGAAGCAACCAAGCAGATGATGTAATATTTCTCCACACAGTCTGTGTCACAAAGTCCTTTGTGTATCCAGTCCTCTTTGCTGTATATTCTCATAAATTTTTCTAGCTTTGTGTTTCCTGTAATGTAATATAAATTTTCCTATGGCCATGCCTGGCATTCACTTCTTTGGAGTGGTTCAGCTGTAATTAAATCTCTGCTAAACTTTTAATATGCCATCTTCACACTTTGTTGGACCAATACAAAGAAAAAGATAGACACCTTTTCCAGTGCTGCAATCTACAAATTAGTTCAGAAAATTTCTGATTCAAGGAATACCACAGGGCATTAATCATCATTAATCATTACTGATACTTTAAAAACATTGATAAAATTGAAACCATAAAAAGCATGCTGTGTTTAATAAACTTTATTTGAGATACTCATGGAAAGTTCCTAGAAACACTTCTTCCTGTTCAAGAAGTTATTAGTGAACTGGTAAAACCACAAAGAATCACATCAGGAATTGTGAAATATTGCTATGAAATAACATTATAATGCAAGTTTCAGATTTAATCCCATACAGTAAGTGTATTTGTATGACCTCATGATACAGCTTTAAACACTAAAACAATCTTTCTGTAGACACCAACTTATACAAAGCTTTCAGGAGAGTAATTTTCCTCCTGTTATGCTATCACTTTGAAAAATGGGTCTGCACAGCTCACTTTCCAATCTAATTGCTCTTGGTGAAGGTCAAAAAAAGAGATTATAACAGCTATTAAAATTCTTCTACTGATGAAATTTAACAAACAAACAAAAAAAAAAGAAGATTTGTGTGTTAAACGTATTTAGTTACAGACTCAGATTTTGTAGTGCATATCCATACTTCCTCATATCGCTGGAAAACTTCAGAGCTCGGGGGAGGAGATTAGGGAAGAGGGTGATCGACTGACAAGCTGCTTAAGGTAATTTTAAAGCCAAATATGTTAGATATGTTTTTATTTCACACGCCTTGTTTTCTTATTTCTTAGTCTATTTCATATTAGCAGAGACATTAGATGGATAGGAACAGCTCTCAATTTGGGACAAGCTGCTCTTTCTGCTTCTGCAAATCACCTTCCCAGCACCAGCCAACTGGAAGGGGTTTCCTTCCTTTCTGCACCTATCACAGGGAGCTAAGGTGACTAAGGGGAAACAGAAACTCTCGATCCAGTAGTGGGTTCAAATCGGTTTACACCAAGAAGTGCAACACTGATCACAACCTCCTCCATTGATTTTCCATTGACTTGGGATTTCATGCTGAAGTTCTGGTCAAAGAACACTCTGCTTAATTCAAGTTTCTTATCGACTTCTGCTCCCTTCCCTGGCTTTCAGGGTTGCAGCCATTTCACAATATCTCATCCCAAACCTTTGCTTAAATGTCAACAGCTGCCTTTGCTGGCTACTGAGCTAGCCAGAAGTTAATTTCTTTTCTGAGCATGGTTTTAGGAATGGCAGATATTTTAGATGGCTGTCATCATCGTGTCTGAGGACTTGGAAGAAGCTTTTTCTTTGGTAGAAGCCAGTTAGAAACTTGTAATGCAGCACAATGTGGATTTTCAAAAAGCCTTCAGAAAGAACATTTGTCCTGTTCTTGATGGGGAAACTAAGAGGAATCCAGGCATTTCTCCTGACTTCACTGCAAACTACATGCGGCGAAAGGTTACAAAATTGGAAGTGGGGGGAAAGATCAGAGGTTAAGGAGCTCATATTTCTACATAACATGACCTTATCTCAGTGGCAACTGAATTCTCATGATCTGCTGCTGTGTTCTCACAAAGATAAGTCTTCTAAAGACACAGAAGAGTGTTTTAGCAAGGAAAACAGGAGACTGCACTCACAGCAGTTTCTTTGAAAGGTTCCCCTGCCTGCGAGTTACAAGATACTGTACTTAAAATGTCAAATCAAGCAATCTGTTCTGAAAGGAAAATTACCAAAGCAATCACAGACCTTGATTTCCTCTAGACTCATGGAATACAGACAAAATTATGAAAATCGCTTGGCCACCCAGAGCCTTAATGTTGAAGTCCCAGGTCAAGGAAAGCTCAAGCAATTAGCCCGGTGTGCTAATGACATGCCTGTTTGATATAGTAGCTGAATAGCACCCTGATTGCCTATAATATGATTATGCACGTTTTGGGTTGCTTTAAAAAAACCTGATGCCTTGGAAAAATAGAATCTCATTTCTCTGGCATTTCTGAAAGACCTCTGTTTCCTGAAAAGCCAAGGGCATATTTCAGCTCCTTATGTTTCCACAAATATGTTATTAGATTCACTCTACTGACCTACCTTTAATGAGTAGAAGATGGCATTTTTGAGAAGGATATTAAAATACAGTAGCATGAACAGGCTGTCCCATCACAAAGCTGTCATAATTGAAACGGCCAGTTTTAATTCATGTCCCATGAACAAAAAAAATAAAGAAAGAAAATAAAGAAAACCACAAGGAGGTGAAAGAATATTGCTCCAGGTTGGATATCCTTAACAATCTGGTTACTGAATACACAGGATAAATTCTGGTAATCCGAAAAAGCACAATCTTTCCTCCCCCTTTAAAAAGAAGTCATATTTTGAACAGATCTGTCATGTCTGAAAAGTTCAAATACATTTTAATTTTCTTTTTTTCTTCCCATGTCACATAATTTTTCCTTCTGGTTGGTACTAAAATGGGTGGCAGGAGCAGGATTAGACTCAAATTTCTGGATGTTCAGCACCCTAACGAAAATCTCTGCAGGATCTCCCATAGTTGTACCACTCTGCCACGTGGGAGACTGATTTACAGCCACATGAAAAAATAAGCAAGGAAAAGACATCTATTCTCATTGAGACATACAGCCAAAACATACTAAGCAAGCACACAGCAAAAAAAATGTATACTATGAGGGAATGTTCAAAAGACACCTAAGCACTCATTAGTCTATGGTCAGAAGCCTATTTGTTGGTGGTATGCTGAACTAATGTCACAGGTAAAACAGACCAGAAATCTGAGCACAAACAACAGCTTGAGATACTCAGTACTTTTGCAGGACGTGGGGACAAAGAAGCCAGTGACACAGTCGAGACTAGAGCAGCACAAATTTGAGGTGAAAAAGGGGATGGAAAAAAAAAACGCAGACCTAATTCAATATTTGGTTTGGGAGGTGATCTGGCTTCTTTTAATCTAGAGTTGTTTGCATATTCCGACCAGTGGGACCATCACTCTCTTCAGCTGTGCCATAAAGCAGGGCTTGTAGCGTTTGGGGTAAAACCACAACGGTTACCTGCACCTACTGAGCGCTGACTCTGGAAACAGGTCAGGGTTCTCCAGTTTGGGGCATTTCAGCTTTTTTGCTGGCATTATGTCCCTGACAGTCTAATCTCAGGCAGGACTATTTATTGACATTAAAAAAAAGAAAATCCCCTCTTTAGAAAGAGGAAAGGGAAATCTACAGGTGATTAATACCGTGGGTCTTGCGTACAATGACTGCCTGTGTCTCACAAATGCACCAACGAGATTTAAAGCTGATACTTTCTGGTTTCCCAAGGAGAGGAGTGGGAGCTTGGGAAAGCTCCTGACCATCTTCATACATATTCAGGGTTTCTCTTTGTTTTCTGATGAAGGGATAGGCTCTGTCCTTAGACTTTTGAATGGTCCCTTGACACGAGCCCTGGAGATTTCTTTTAATTAGGCTAGGCTGAAATGATTTGAATTTGGACCCAGTACTGACAGTGGAACTCCTTGGTTTAAAAGGGGTTTTAACCTAAAAGGAAGTGGAAATCTTATATAAATTCACTTCTGCAATTCGAAGGTTTTTTCACACAAAAAAACTTTCTTTCCTTCCATCTCTCCATTTCTGCTGCTCCTGGAGATTGTCAACAGAGTTTGTCAGAAAGAAGAAGGGGGAGAAAACCACCAGCAAAAAAAGCGCATGAAAACTTCTAAAGCATTTTGCATTAGACATTCAGCTGATATTAAAAGATTTTTATGTTAGCATTTATAGCCTGTGCTCCACTTTCCACATGAGACATTAGCAACTGATATACTTCTGGCTTTCCTAGGGCACTGTGTCAGCTCCAAAGCAGCAGGGTGAAGGTCTGTGTGTTGCATCCACCCTGGGAAAGGTCCCACTACTCCATCAGTAAGGGCTCCCCAGAAAAGGCTTCCCAAACCACCCAAACTTTGAGGGAGGACCAAAAGAGCAGAGGCAAAAGGAGATTTAGTCAAACCTCAAAATGAACTTTAATAAGAAAAATGAGCCAGAAAAGCTAATCAAAAACACATGAAACTCTCAGCGTTGCTGATTTTCTCTGTGGCTAGGTGAAGAAATGACCAAAACTTCTTTTCTACACACTTATCAGACTTTGTACTAAAACATGATCACTCTTCATCAGAAGAAAAAACTGCTGCTGCTCCCTAACTTCACAGACAAAATATTTCAGATGTCATTTTCCCATTTTTAATATTGTCAGGGGAGAAGAAAACAAAGCTGAAGATGTATTTAACACACACTTGCATCAGCCCACTGTGCTTACTACTGGAAAGAACAGTGCATCAGTAAATATTTACTGAACTTTAATGTATTGCACTTATTGAATATGTCAAATGAACTCTACATAAGTAACTTGGAAAGATTTTTACATATTCTGGTTTCCCTCCTTTAATTTGGAGTCCATCATTAATGTGTTACAGAAGGGTTATTTGAAATTCAGACAAGTAAAAACTGAACTGAAAAGGTTCAGCTGTAATTTGTCTAATGCACCATGTCTTATAACTATTTTGTCCTTCCCTGCTAATGAATTTCTGACTCTCTTTATCCACTTGGTACCCCAGGGATGTACAGCATTATCTGTGCACATCAATATTTTTCCTGGGACATATGTTTTTACTTTATAGCAGATTTTCTTCATTGCTTAAAAGTAGCAAATAAAGCTCTAATAAAAATTGATGCTTGTATCCCTTCAACACCAGGTATAAGTTTTCGAGCCAGCAAGTAGGATTTCATGTTGGAATCCATATTGCTGGTGCTCCTGGTTCTCCACACAGCCAGGAAAATAAAATCAGGCTGTTGAGGCTTTGGAAGAGAAAACCAAATCAACCAACAAATACTTGGAGAGGAGTAATTTGGGCAATATTAGATAAACTTTCTTTCCTTACTTTAGCACAGGAAAATTATCTCTACTTCTAGTTTCTTTATATCCCTAGTGTTCTGCATCTTCTTGGTCTCTGTTTTTTGCTAACTCATTTGCCATTTGAGACTTTTCCTATGCCTCTAACTCTTATATCCTTTATTCTACTTGAATCCATTTTAGAGCCCTAAACTGACCCTGTGGGATTCATTTAGATTTTTAAAAAACACTCAAGCTCACATGAAACCTCTTAGTCAATATTTAATTTAGTCTCTCATAAGCAAAGACCTTCAAGTCATTCTGATTTCAGAAGCAAGAGGGAAATGTTGACACAGGAAAGTTTGCTGCTGCAAGAAGCCAGATGCCTCTAGCTTGCAGAAAAGGTGCACCCATGTGTAAGTGAGAGGCCAGCACATCTCCGAAGCTGCCACCATCAGCTACAGCTTTTGTTATCACTGTCTTATCAGTCCCAGCATCCACAAGTCTCTTTGCCTGTGTTCCCTGTACTGCATAAATAAAGCTGGAACATCTGACATCCCTCTGGACTGATCCACAGGATGCAGGCTGTGGGCTGCCCTGATACCTTATTGTTTCCAATGCCATAAATGCCCAAATATCCCCACATTTGAGACATTTTTATATTAGAACAAAAATTTAAAACAATCCATACTGGGACTGGTTTGGCAGAATGAATGGAATTGAATGGCAAAAGCCAGTCCAGTTTCTAAAAGTATTCAGAGGAGATAAGTGAAGCTGAAATAGGAGGCTAAGGTTCTGCATGATGTACAAGGAATATCTGCCCTCCCTGGTCAAAAGTTTCCCACCACTTGCTTTACCAGGAGTCTCTGTACTCTCCAAGGGCTCTTATACCACTCACAGCCCCAAAGGAAAGGGGTCCTCACAGTGCCCTGCTAATGTAAGTGGCAAACAGCTCTGATGCACACTTGGAGTCTTTCTCCTCCTTTTCTTCTTTGGCAGGTTTCTGGGATGCTTTGCAGCTGCTGATCACTGTATTACTGTCCACGTCTCATAACTTTTGGCTTTCCCAAATCTGTTCAATTTGAGGTTATTTAGGTTCATATCTCTTCTTCCTTACGCATCTGTTGAAGGGAAATTAAATCCTGTTGAATGGGAAGGATGCAGACCTCCTAAATCTCTAGTTGGTGCGCAGCAGATACTCCTAAGGGAGCTTTGATCCTGCTCCACAGCATGCTCTGTCACTCCAGTTCTCTCACCTTTCAGTGCTATTCATCTCCATAAAACCATCAGCCCAACCTACTGCTCCAGCCAAGGGCCCTTTCCAGCCTGTGAACAGAACTGAATGTTGTAATGGAGACACAGATCAACACCTCGCATTCACTCTTGATCTACTCTTGATCTACTCCGGCATTTCTGGCAGGAACACAGGGAGGCCGAAGGTCCACAAGGGACATTACATTGCAGCAATACCTCCCTGCCCTCCAGGAATGGCAGTCAGACTCCTCACCCTGCAGTAGTCTGGAGTTTACCCTCAAGGACTGTAGTAAACTCATTACTGCTGTGGCTCTCCTTCATCGCAACTTAACAGCTTTTTATAGATTTTTGTTGGACCTGAGTTAAAGTGCTCGAAAAGCAGTCATGTCCTGCCAGTGATTTAACTCGAGCCTCAGACAAAAATGTTCCCTTTGCTCTGTGCTCAAGCCTGTGTACCAGGGATGTGTTTCTTTTCAACAGAAACACTTTTTTATTTTTCCAAATCCCTAGAGAAAAAACAGACAAATTTTCTTTAAATATTTTACCTCTAATGCACCATGTTTTGTTAGAAGCTCAGGACAGTGAGACAGAATGAGAGCAGGATTGTCTCTGAGCAGACCCTGACACTAAGATGATTTTGCCTTTAAAATGGGACTAAGAAATTCACACCAAAGGCTGCACTTACTGGAAACTAGTCCCTGAGGGGCAAAATGCTGGTGTTCCTGATGTATTTTTACAAGCCAGGTGTGCTGGCAAGAAAGCTGCAACGGTCCTGGAGGGCAGGTAGCTTGACAACTTCTCTCCAACACATCTTTGCAGGTTTATGGAGCCTCTCCATAAACTCAAAGTACTTCACTCCACACACCCTGGTCCACTCTGGTGACTGTAGGCTTTGGAGTTGTATAGGGTATAGGACATGGAGCATCCTGTCTGTCCTTCATACCCTTCTCTTCTGAATATGGGATAGCCCAAAAAGAATCAGTGCTTTGGGTGCTATGTGTGGCAGGAAGGCAAGAGAGGGATTTGGGTGGTCAGAGAGAATCAGAGGACAGGTTTCCAAGACAAGAGACACCACTTACTGGGAAATATAGATGCTAAAAGAGCAATGAGACAAAGGCCAAAGCAAAAGCATGACCAGAAAGCCACCAAGAGCCTGGGGTAGAGAGCTGGAAGCAGCAAGAAACAGGACTGCCCCACACAGCCCTTTCTCCATCAACGCAGCTCCGAGGCCAGTGTATCTTGCTGTGGGAGGTGCTGAGCCCTCACTGCCCCAGGCAGTACCCAGCACACCAGGTCACTGGCAGTTAACACAGCCTTGCACTCAGCACCATAAAACATGGCTTTTTCCTATTGCCTAAGCATAAAAATCCTCTTAAAAATAAAAAAAAAATCATTTGGGGTTTGTGCTCTTTCCACTCACTCCTAACAAAGAACTGTTTCTTTCCTTTTTTTGGGGGGGAGAAGTCAGAAACTCTTGAAGTTTGCAGGTCCAAGCAAGGGTGAGCATCTCTGCTTTTCCTGCCGGTGACAAGGGCAGCAGTGATATAATGAAATGTACATGTTCTAAGTGGGGCTTCTTCATTTTTAAACAGTTGCCAAAGCTACATAAATGGGACTCCTTCTTTTCTGACCCTTTGCCCTACTTCAAATGAGCTTTTAAACCCTTTGGAAAACATGCGGTTTTACTTTCAACTGCATTAGCGCTCATAATGTGTTATTTTGGCTCTCCTTGTATATTCAGGTTGAAGGCATAGATTTCATAGATTTCGCCTGGTAATGTTGACAAGCAAGCCTTACGCAGGGGCTATCAAGCACCCAAGTCAGCGTCTTTTAAAGCTCTGTTAGCTCAGCTGTATTTTTCTTTGTACACCCAAATACTTCTGGACATTACAGGAGTCTCCGCACTCAACATGCTCCAAACAGTTCATATATAATGCAGTGAGTGTCCGCCAAGGGTACAGATGGTGTCAAAACTCACCTGGGGTTTACAACGCACTAAAGAAAACACTGGTGGCATCTTGCCCCACTGGCAGCCCTCCAAAAACCCCGAGCTTGGTTCTCGTGCCAGCACACGGAAGGACAAAGCCAGTGTGTACCGAAGCACAGCAGACCTGTCCACCTTCACTGCGGTATTTATTCAGCTTTGTGCAAGGAGAATTTGCATTTTAAAAGAGTGATCCTGCAGCTGGAGTGAGCACAGGCTATGAATGAGAAGGGAGAGGGCGAGAGGGCAGGAAATTTGTGCACTTTTCACTGACGTTGAGATGTCTTTCTCCTCCAAATCCCCCCTGCAGGAGACTCTGCAAGTGTCCTGTTTGCAGATATCCTGTGCCATAAGGATTTTTTCAGTTGTTGGTATATAGTGGTTTCCACATTCTGTGCTTTGTTGATGGTTTTTAAAGCTATAGACTGGCAGCTAAGTTGTTTTACTGTGATCCAGCAGAAAGTCATCATGAAGTAAAAAGTTTTTGACCTGGTATATCTAAATAATGTCTTAGAGAGGAATTACTGACATACAAGAAACACAGCTGCAGTGGCAAAATTAAAGCCTTCTCTCCCCCACTTGTTGCTATAAAGAGCAGAGGAGGTTTGGTTCCTACAAAAAGTGGCTCTGAATAGCCCAGCTCTCACCCATGATTTCTGGATGTTTGGGTTTTTTTGTTGAACTATTTTATCAGCTCTGGTGAGGGATCTCTCATTTCTCTTCCTCCCTGCCTCCACTCACACTGAAGGGATGAATCCCATTTCACAGCACTCCTTCCTTTCAGGCATCCCAGGGAAGGCATCAACAATAACAAGAAATGCAGCTAAAGAGCAAAGTGACTTCAAGGGTCTTTACATGAGAACCTGTATTTAAGGCTGCAGGTGATGTTCAGGCACATAAGGTAGCCATTTCCTTCAAAAATCACAGTATTTTACCCATAAAGAAATGGAAAGGAGGGGAGAAAACCTTTGTGAGAGCACATTTATTGAGAAGCATCCCAGCATGCAAATGGTTTTGAGTGCGTGACCATTTAAAAAGTTATGGTGGATTTTGCTTCAGGAAAGCTTTTCATTAAAGTCATATTTATTTCTTTGGGCTTAAGTAATAACTTAAAGCACTCCTACTTCTTCTAACACACTATTAACAGTATAATTAATTCTCAGCAACAGGAAACAGAAACCTTTCTATTTCACTTCATCATCTCAGAGTCAGACCTTCAGTCTTCTTCCAGGATCCCTATCAAACAGATGGCTTTTATACTCATAAACATGTTGAGCTCAATTTTCCTCCTGCTGAGCAAGAGATTCAAACAAACCAAACTTCCATACTACTGCTAGGAAATTCCAAACATCTAGAAATACTTTTACAGGCATTTCTTGGCAAGTGACTCTTAGAAATGTGTGTGGTTCGAAAAACCCAACCCCAAAGCAATGAATTTCACTTATGAAAATTGCTGATTTAAAAAAAAACGGAGGAAAAAAGGGGAAGAATAGAAAATAAGAGAAGAGACAGGCTTCTATCTGCATAACCAAGTTTAGGAGGCCTGGAACAAAGCATTTTTTAGTTCATGCTTATTTGGAAGATGGAAGCTTTCAAACTAAACTGGATTGACTTTTTAATGAACAGTGTCCAATTTTGAGACAGCCTTGGCAAATTTATCAGTTCAGGGATGGAAGTTGGTGGTTCAACCACACTTGGAGCCTAAGCAGGCAAATTTTTGGTGGTTAAGACTAATTTTAGAGGGTGAAATTTAAGGGATGCAAATCCATGCAAGATAAAATCCTCACAGATACGAACAATCGCAGTTCACTGTTGTTTTTTAAGCAGAGCTCTTTTTGACTATTTGTTTTCAAAAGACTGTTCTCACTCCTGTTTACGAGATGTTTATCCTGTCAACTAATCTTTGGGTACAGCTAATGCTGATACATGAGTGGATACCTCTGCTGAACACTGGGACAATAATACAGATATTTCACCTAGTAAACACATGAGATATTTTGCTGCCTGCCAAGGGCTGTGTTGGCGGACAAAAAACCTATTTTCTCACCAATGAATGTTGGGAATTTTCCAGAGGAATTTAGCCATCAGCAATGTAGGGTATGGGTGAGAATTGGGGAAAACTGACCAAAGTCAAGTTAATACGATAACCACACAGTCCAGCATTGGTTGGAAACTCAGTAAGTGCAGGATGCATTTTTAGATGTAACATTTTCTGAAGGAGAAATGACATCCATGGGCATGACTCTGGCGTGATGAAATAGCACAGCACTAACCCATGCCTAAGATTCAGGATACTGGCTGGATGAGTAAGATATATTTAATGAGGTTTGGAAACCTGTGATGCCACCACTTCTCCCTCCTTGTTTTCCAAGCATTAACCCTCCCTACAGTTTTTTTTCTTATAATGGCTCTCTGGTTTGGTGGGTTTCCCAATATTCTGCATTTTCCTCTCTCTGAGTTCGTGTTTGTTACATATGAAACCATCTCCAGACCCCTGGGAAAAGCCTCATAAAAATTCAGGAATTATATCATCTCTATGCTGTTTTTAAGGAAAAAACAATCTGTTTTTTTGGAAAGAGTCTCCTGAGCATTAGCAACACTCTCTCATCCACGCTTTATGTGTGTGTCTGGTTACCTTGCCCTGAGCCAAACAGCTTCATTAAATCTCATTTAAGTGCTGGCTGCGGTCAGCTGTTGTGGCTCCAGCCCAAGTTGGAGCAGAAAATCAACCACCTTTAAACACAAAGCACATCTCATTGGACCAATATTATTTTCATCTTCCTGAACATCATTGTCTGATCTGTACAACCAATTAGACCTGTTGTTAGTCTTGGCCCTATGTCAATAAAGTATGTGTGGATCAGACAAATATGAGACTTCAAATAGACAGGCATATTTTTTGGCTAATACTGTCAGATAAGGCATCATTATCTGCACCTTTTCTCTGAGCTGGCTCTAACCCTATAGAAATTGTTCTATTTTACAAGCCATATGTCAACAGTACCTGTTTATGGAAGGTGACACCGTCTCCCCCCTGCTGCTGGTGTTATCGATGAGGAAGCACTAAGTGGGTGTGTGAGTATTTTTAAAGTACACTGCAAAAATAAAATAACAAGGGAGTTCTTGATTTATCCGTCTGTTAACAAAATAATGAGCGTGACACCTACAAATGTACTGTTCTGTGAAGCATTCCCAGGTCTTCTGTACTCATTTTTAGAAAAAATCCTTGTTTCTTCTCACATAATATTGATCATATCTTGGAAATCATCTGCTTGTTTTCCTGATGTTTGGTGGTCAGCCTCAAGCTGAAAGCTTTTTATTCTTATTTTTCCTTTTTTATTTTTCTGCCTGTTATGACAACTGGTGCTGGTAATACGTGTAGGGTGGGAGATTGAAATTGCCGTCTTCATCTGATTCTGATTTCCTGAAGCCATTCAATGTCTTGATGAATGTCAGAACTAGTGAGAAACCAAGAACTTCTTGAAATCCTACCTGCAGTGCCTGCACAAGAACCAGAGACACTTCAGTTATTTTCCATATTAAAAGCCTTAATTGAGTACTTCATGCTACTATCTCACACACACACATATAGGACTATGTATACTCAAGAATTAATTCCAGTTTTTTAAAAGAGTTGTGTTCTTGGGTTGATAATCAACATAACACAGTGCCTTTCAAAGTGATTTTTAGTGTTACATAAAATATTTCTCTTCCTGCCTAAAGCAAACAAGCAGACAGAAACTTCAGAGGTGAATGTGTCCATCAGATGCTCACTGGGGCAATGGCACGTGCTAGTAGCAGTTTTGTCATGCCTTGTTTTGGCTCCCCAAGACTCTTATGGAGAAATAGCTTTCTCTAGTATGTATCCATAACTGTGACAAAATCTGCAAACAATTCTCAAAAGGGTGTAGCTGTGCTTGGAAAATTCGGAGCTTCAGTTTTCCTGTTATATGTATACGGGGGTGGGTGTTATATGCATATGGGTGTGTATTTGTGTCTGGGGGTACTGTTAGGGCATTGCACATGCTGGCAGCAAGCAACATGATAAAACAGTTACAGAAGACATCAGTTTTGCATTTTGGGTGTCAAACTTCAGGAAAAATGCTGTAGATATTATTTAAGCAATGGAATGATAAATAAGTATCCATATATATGTGAATGAGGCTGTTGTGGTTTAAGCCCAGCCAGTAACTCAGAACCACGCAGCTGCTCACTCACTCTCCTCTTTCTCCCCTCTCCGGGTGGGATGGGCAGGGGAATCAAAAGAATATAAACTCCATGGGTTGAGATAAGAGCAGTACAATAACTAAAATATAATAAAAAACTACTACTAATAATAATAATTATTATAAGGGAAATAACAAGGAGAGAGAATATAAATCTAAAAAGGGAAGGAACAAAAAACCCCAATAAGCACAAGTGATGCACAGTACAAGTACTTACCACCTGCCAACCAATACCCAGCCCAACCCGAGCAGCGATCTGGCCCTTCTGGGTGACTCCCCCCAGTTTCTATACTGGGCATGACGTGCTGTGGTATGGAATAGCCCTTTGGCCAGTTTGGGTCAGGTGTCCTGTCTCTGCCTCCTCCTGGCTTCTTATGCCCCTCTTCACTGGTAGAACGTGAGAGACTGAAAAGTCCTTGATCGGGGTAAACATTATTTAGCAACAACTAAAATATTGGTGTGTTATCAGCATTGTTCTCAGATTAAAGCCAAAACACAGCACTGCACCAGCTACTACGAAGGAGAAAAACAACTGTTACAGCTGAACCCAGGCCAGATGCATATACTTACATGTATGAAAACTCAAAATATATATTCATACGGTGGTCAGATAGGTTAGAATGTACTAATTATTCACACCAATGCCTACCTACACTTTTTTCTGAACACCTGGGCAAAATGTATAGTGGGACTTCTATATTACTAACCTCTCAGTTTATGCAAGCAAAGAGGAAAACAGCTTTCAGCATATGATTTCATATACCTGTTCCACTTACTGCATACATATTTCTCCTACACACACTTACGTAATCTTCTAAGCCTCCATATAAGACAGATTAATTACTACTGGAAAATCATGATCCTGGAGGTAGGGGCAAAACTACTGCTACAAGCAACTCTAAGATTGCCCAAATCTAGGATCAACAAACCAGAAGTTTCTTGACATGTAAGCAACGTGTTAATATTAATCTCAAAGAAGAAGAAAATCAATCTGGCTATAGGTTTACCAAAACAAAAAATTAACTCATTTACATTTTTTTGCTTCATGCCAAACACTCTTTGAATTTGGCATATTTGATGTTGAAACACACGAAATTTCCAATGCTTTTAGACTTCTGTTTGTATTAAGTGAGGAGCTAACAGTACAGGTGCATTACTCTTATTCTGTAACCAAAATCAACTCTTTTTATTGCATCTTCAGAACATTTTCACCCTCAAGGTGTGCTGAAGCCCTACAGAATATGCATAGCAACCCAGCTTTCCTTGTGACAGCTGAGAACAATGTATATACAGGCAGAAAACATTTTCATCAGGGAGTTCTGCTTGTTTTACTAACAGAGTGTCCAAATGTGTTTTTATAGAGAAAACAATGTGCATGCAGGGTTTGCTATGGTCAGACAGCAGTAGCCTCCTGTTATGTGTTTAATGACCTAATAAAGACAAGCAATGAAGAAACCTGGTACCAGACATAGTCCAGCTGTCCCAAAATTATTCCTCCTCAATTTCCCTTTTACCGCAATGCTGGGTTACAACCTGGCTAATGCACACCCTAGCCCAGATGAGGTTTTCCATGGACCTCAATGGGATTTGGGTCAGGCTCACAGTAGCTGAAACCAAGCAATTGCATTAGAGGGAGGAAAGGAAGGAAAAACAATTCAACAGCCTGTGCTGGGCCAAATTCAAGAGATGCACTAGGGAAAAATTGTCCCATCATTGCTTTTCTAAGGAAATGAGCATCCAGCGCAGAGACACTGAATTCATTTCAGAATGATTTAAGAGCAGCTTTCTGAGGGGGTGTGTGCATGTGGAAAAGCCGGTTTGAGACTTAAATATATTCCTTTTGTTGATAGTGGAAGAAGCACTGTTTCCTTTGGTCATAGCAAAGAGCAAACAGTTACTTTGATAGTCTTGGCAAATGAAAATTTTTATTTTTATCAAACAGTGAAGGAAACACTGTGTAATCCTTGCCAATACACTACACGTTATATGACATGTCCCATTTAGCCCTAGAGCTCCTCATACAAGATTCTCAGAGCACATCTGTTTCACCAGGGGAGCCTCTCATCACTCTCCTTCCCCTATGGGTGACTATGTCCAAGACAGTCGTCTTTGGCTCAAGACAGGAATAAAGGGTTCTTACAAA
The DNA here is from genome assembly GCF_000696875.1 of Nestor notabilis. Classification (NCBI taxonomy): domain Eukaryota; kingdom Metazoa; phylum Chordata; class Aves; order Psittaciformes; family Psittacidae; genus Nestor; species Nestor notabilis. The sequence continues at coordinate 26,156 of NW_009930482.1, read as the reverse complement.
AAGGAAGATCTTTATAAACCTGTCACCAAGGTCAAGGAGAGCACATTGGATTCAATTTCATGTCCTGCTCTAGATGGCACAGTATCAATACAAAGGACACTTACTTGAGATCTTTTCTGCAGTTAATGTGCTGAAGGTGAGGATGGTCAGTCAGCTGGTTGTGTGCAAGGCACAGACATCAACAGGAGCCTGCCCTTCATCTCTGTCCAGAGGAAAGGGCTGCCCATCATTTGGACCAGAATAAGGACTCTAGAAAAAACAAGCATTGAAAGGCAGCATTGGCAATATGGAGATGCTCCCATGTTTTAGCCTTTCAGAGCTACAGCTGGCCCTTCCCTTGAGCTGAGAACACACAAGCTCGCCCTGCAAGGAGATATAAGTCTTTATGTGTGCAGGAATGAGCTGGTATTAGCTAAATAATCCCAGATGGGTTTAAGATAGTGTTGGAAGGACTGAAGAGAGTTGGCAATCCCAGCTTGTTCCAGTCAGAGTTTGGGAGAGAGCGACCTCCATCTCATACGTGTTGTTGGTGTGTTTTTCCTGCTCCCACCACTGTGTGGAGGGCAGCAGTGCAGACAGAGATGTTCTCCAGAGCTCTCTCAGTCATGAACATGAACATGTTCATGGGCTCACTGCTGCAGTTACCAACCTCTACTGCTCTCTGGTTTTCCAGGACAGTTTTTCTAATTCAACATTGATACAGGGATCAGTGTTTTAAAACTCCTAAATTCACTGTTTTGCAATGAAACCTAATGAAAATTGCAGAGATAACAGCAGCAGCTTGCCTCTGTGGGATTTCTGAAAGCCTGGTCTCTCTCTTCCTCTTTCTCTTTCTCTTTCTCTCTTTTTTCTCTCTTTCTTTCCCTCTTTCTTTCTCTCTTTCTTTCTCTCTTTCTTTCACTCCACAACAGCTGGCTCTTACCAAGCAGACTGGTGCTTAAACCGCCTGATATGATGTGAGAAAGCAAAATAATCACCTGCCAAGGATTTCATCTTCATAAAAGACAAGGTGTAAGATCAAGTTTCAAAACGTGTAGGAGTTCAGCGCATGCTGTGACACCGGCATGAACTCTGAGGAACCAACTTCTGTTAACTTTAAAAACACAACATTCATCTCCTTTCCCCGTCAGACCCTGATTTTGGCAACACCGAGCTCTTCTGTGGGGATAACTCAACAGAGAATGGAAAAAAGAAGTCAGAAAAAGGCAGAAGGGAGGATGAAGATTTCAGAAACTGGTACAATGCCCAAGCAGCAACTCTCCCATTATAATATATTGAGAATACTTCTTGTGTGCAACTCAGTCCAAAATGCTAGCTTCACACTCGGTTACCCAGGGAGAATTTGACCACGTACATGGATGATGGAAAATGGAAAATAAGGGCTTTCTTCTCAGTAGACACATGAAGGGAGTGGATTCCTCCTGTGAAGAAAATTGTTTGGATGCAGTCTAAGCCTTAATAAAAAGTTGGCAGGGTAGCTGTCATGATAAAACTCCCCTGTTAAGCAAGATGTACTTGTGTTACCGTTCCAGGTTTGGAGAATTTAAGAGGCTGGTTTGCTTTTTGTCTTTAATCAAGTTTTCTCCTCATTCAGCTTGGAAAGATAAAAAGATTTAGCGGTCTCATTTCTTATGACAGTGATTTTTCCGGGTAAATAAATATTTACATTGTTACCTAATGTTTTTATTGCTTTACTGATGGATGGATGGATGGATGGATGGATGGATGAAAATAACATTTTTGGGTTTAGTGAAAAATTGTGGGTATCTTCCTTCATTGATTTTCATCTTCATTTCCACCTCTACAAATGAAAAGCTAAAACAGGTACCAAAGAATGTAACTCGTTTAGTGACCACTAAGCTGGTTTTTTTCACCTCTCTATCCCAAAGCTTTTTCCAAAAGAGAAATACACACACCCCCCTTTGCAGATCGTGAAATAGATGCCTGCTACTGTAAAAGAACTTGAGAGGGATCACTACAGAGATGCTCACAGAGCCACTGGCCGTGCTCCCCACTGCCAGTACTTGTGGGGTCTGTCTTGCTGGTTGCAGCTTGGTTTGGGCCATGTGCACCATGAGTCCATGCAGATAAATTTTCCAGCACTCAGATGCATGTTTCCTGAAGATCTTCAGCATCTGCATGCTTGGCAGGACAAAAGACGGTGCTTCCTCCATCAGCTACAGGTGATATATTGTCAGCAGGAGCAACACTGCAGGCCAATTGCATACATGGTTGCAAGGAAGAAGTCTTGGCCCATCAGTTTTATTTGCTCTGGGCAATCTCCATGCTGGGTGCTGAGAGAGGCAGCAATGACATTGGCTCATTCCATGCAAACTGAGTCCCCTCTTCTTTCAATACTGCATGCAGATGACCTGCCTGAGGTAAATTAAACCCCTGATGTGTAAATAATAAAGAACAGTGAACTTCATCAAGTACATCAGTCCAGGATTTTCCCACCTCTGCTCCAAATTGTCTCAGTCAAAATTTCCAAAAGGTTTCTCAGCTACATTCATTTATGTATTTCTGAAGACTTTTTCTAATAAACATGCAGTTCTGACAGCTCACTGAGACGTTATTTCAGTAGATCTCATACAAATATGTTCCTGATGGCATTTTACTGTAGCTGTGATGGTCTTGGACATAGGACAAGAAATTTGCCGCTTCCGTTTTAGATTTGTGTGACTGGGAGTTTGTCTGATTTTCCAGTTTAAACTAATAACAGATATCAGGAAATTACCTCCTGCTATAAACTTTACCTGGCCCTTTACACAGCAGATACATACATATTACAGCACATGCTCAGATTCAAAAGTGATCATACTAATTAGTTGGTAATTACATGTGTATGTGTATAAAGTGAATAGAAAAGTCCAATCGAGGGAAAATCTTAGCATGATCTTTATCTGCTGTTAGAGTAGTAAGAGATCCACGGGGAGGCAGTGATCAGCTAATTCGACTTCTCCCCCCTCCCCTTGATTTTTCTTGTCTTGTCTTGTCTTCTGTGTTTCCAAATGGGTACATTGTAATTACTTCATTAGGAAACTATTAGAAGGGAACAAGAGAAGATGAGTCACTTGCTTTGTGTCCACACTTTTATCTGATTGTGAGAACTGAAGGAATTTAAAACATCTTTTCTAGGTCACAGATCCTTCCAAGCGCTCGTGCCTGGCTTCCCTCCTCCCTTCCCCCCAGCTCCAAGTGATCCTGCAGACCCTGGTGTGGATGAGGGTATCTACCTACAAGGACTAATTTCCAGGGCCTGCTTTTCAGCAAGAAAAGCATTTATTTCCTTTTCATATTTTGCTCTCTCTAGATAAGGAAAAACAGCTCATCAGTACCCTTTTTTTTAACTCTTGTAATAGTAATTTCTCATGAATTACATTTGATGGTTCCCAGGCTTTGGCTCAGTTCAGAGGTTGTCTCAAATTGAAAGTGCTGGATGGAAATATTCAAAGACAAGAAGAAACATTTCAAATCAAATAGAAACCTTTTAAAATGCAGCAAAATACTACTCAACCCACACTTATGTCCTAACTGACAATATATTTGAAAAATTGCTTAATGTATTTTGGTTACTTTGTTTTTTAAGGAAAATCTGGGTGTCTTCATTCTTTCGTTTCAACACCCACGTCAAGAATATGACAAAGAGAAGCCCCCAAATCCATATTTAAGCTGTAAAATAAGTGATCTGGTTTTCAGAAAAGCTGAGCGCTCTGCGTTCATGACCAGGGAGGAAATATCCAGCCCTGTTTAAAATGGAAGCCTTAATAATTTTGCATCAGAAATACATTTATGATCTTCTGGAAAGGAGATCTGGCACATTCTGGAGAAAGTTCCCTCAAAGAATGGGAACTGAGTCCCTTCCTGGTTATTTAATCACAGTATCATCTTGCCTTGGTGTTTTCCAAGTCACTTTACCATTGACTTGCCAAAACATGTGAGGTCTGGTTGCCCTAACTGCTGCTTGGATTGAAAGTGATTGACAAGGGATACAATTAAGGTCTAATTCAGAATTCAACAGACTTAAATTCCTTTGGTAAGAAAATACTTTGATACCAGGAAAAAAATGCTAAAAATACTCTTTGGGGTAATCATCACAAGTTAATATTTGAATATTTAAGTAGGATTGCAGCAAAAATAAAGAAGAAAATGAAAAGTAATGCTGAGCAGTGGCTGGTTGCAGTTCCTTGAAACAACAAAAACAAAAACATGAGGCATTTAGATCAAAATCTCTTTGTGTGATTTACATATTGATATATACCAGATGTTTCAGAAACAAATGCTGTTACATCCGCTGATGGATTGGCTTCAGCTGCTTGCAAACGGCCACTGGAAAGAGTTCAGTGAGGGTATAATGTCACATTAGTCATTCTCATTTACTTTATAAGTCCTGTGTTGACCCAACAGTACCTGAATAATTTTTTTCACCACAGTAAATTACAGATGGAAGCCTACAGGGGCAGATGTGGGAAAGGGGATATTTGTCCCAGGTGACAGGGGTGGTTGGCTGAGGCTGGAGGGTTGAATTCTTCTGTTTATATGTTTTATACTGCTTTCCTTAGCTTTCTTCCCTGTGTTCAGTAAAAGGCAGAAAATAAAAAGAAGCCATCAAAATACTGTCCCCTTATTCTGTAGCTGTTCTATTTTCACATCAGGTTATCCTGATGTGACCATTCCCAATGTTGCTGGAGGAGATATGTGAACGTCTTTGATCTTTGATATTTGTATGTTAAACAGTAAGGCAGAGCCTCAGGAGCGTGTCTTCCTCCGGAGTAAAAACTGAGCAGTTAAGTACTAGAGGTTTAAATGGCAAATTTTTCATGGGCTTCATGGGGACAGAATTTGAGAAGCCAAGGCCAAGGGCATAGATACGGACTGGCTGAACTTTCCTCTAAATAATGACAGGCAAACTCAAATCTTCTAGACAAAGAAGTGAGGGCAAATGGATGTGTGTTGTGTTTGCAGCTCGTCTAATCTATTGCAGAGTAGTTAAAAAATTACTGTTGTCTGTGCACAAAAAAAGAGTAGAAATTCAAGAGCATAAAACCTTCCAGATCCTTAGAAGAAAGAATTTGCTCAGAGGTGAAGCACCATAAATGTTCTGTACAAACAACATGCAGAATCCGGCATTTAAAGAAAACCAAATAATGGGTGCCTAAGGAAATAGCCAGGATTTAGAGAGCTTAAACCCAGGCCCTGCTGTGATACAATAGCCTTATTAAGCATGATATTTTATATATGATTTTGAGAGTTTGAAGGTTTTGCACAGTGTTTGGGTAAGGATCAGTGGGATTTCGGAAGCTGTGACCTCATCCCACATTTGATGCTATCAGAGTTCAGCTGCCGCTACGCGGCAAAGGACTGAGAGGTTTGGCCAACTCAAAGACAGAGCTGAGAGCAGTACTGCAAGCCTCAGTGTTTACCATCCTGGAGTCTATAATTGTTTCTTTTCATGGGGAAAGTTCAAGCCCACCCAAAGAGCTTTTCATAGTGCTCACCAAACCAATAAATGTTATAGTTATGAAAGGCCACATACCATAGCTTCTGGCCAAGGCTTAGCTGCGTGACTCCCTTTGACTTTAAAGCAAATTGTGCAGCTAAAACCTCATGCACCTCTTGGAAAGCTTTGGGCTTGACCTGCCCACTGAAGCCAAAGAATCTGGAAAAGGTCCCATGTGACCAGGCACAGTAGTTTGCCCCAGGAGGATGAGGTCTTTGCAAGCTGGGGATAATTCTTGCACCATCACATCTCTCTGGGGCCCTGTTGTTTTCTTCTACAGGAAGGGATTGTTGAAGTGGCAAGCAGCATGAAGGACATCAGAGTGGCTCCATTGCAAGTCTGGCTTGTCTATTTGTATCTAACTACACAAGCTTTCATCCAAAATACAAGTGTCTGCACATGGTAGGAAGTGGGAAAGCAATATGGAAGCACTTACAATAGTGAATCACTAACAGGGATTTTTATAAAGCTCTAATTTTGTGTTAGAGAAAAAGGAAAAAGACCCAAAGCCTGGGGAGTACCACAAAATGGGTAGCCTTCAAAAGTCTGTCTTTGGGTCCGATTAAATCAGATGGCAAAGGATGTTTTCCATGTAGGTTTGGGATTTACAACTGATGAGAGATTATGCATGGAAAATCGTGTCTGGATTTATTCTGCGTCTTAAGTTGTGCATTCGGATATGAAACTGTTTGGTTTTAGGCTTGCTTACAAAGTTATCTTTCACTATCCATGTAAACATGTTCTCTAGATTAAATCAGACTTGCCTAGAGGCTTAATCCAGAGTGAGTTTCCAAAGTTCCTGACACTGGGACAGGACTCTGGAGCCATGGAAACAGATTCCTTGGGGATTCCTTTTCTTTTCTTTTCTTTTCTTTTTTTTTTCTTTTGTTAAGAGCTTCATATCACAGTAAATTCTGAAGAATGCTTGTGGAACACCAGTCACACAGAATGGGACAGCTAGCCCTGTGACTGAGACTGTGGGATGGGAATACATTTTCTTCTGTGGACATCAGCCCCTGAGCTAACTACACTGAACACAAGCTTACCTTCATCATAACAGAGATTTTCCTGGCATGTTACCACTTATCAGAGGCCAATGTTCGCTATGTACAAAATCAACTTTATTTTTGTCTAGTTAAATACTCTGGATGGCTATTACCTTTCATTATGGATATTCCTGTTATAAGATAGGTTAACCTCGACTTTTGAGCATAGGGCAAAAAATCAGGCTTTTCAAAGTGTGGTATACATCTGGTCTCTGGGCAGAACTTTAGGTGCATTATGTTTGAAACCTGTCTTAATCTAGACATAGACTGTGCTCATGGGTGCAAACCCGCATGCCTATTTGAATCAAGATGCTACCAACAGATTTACGTATTTGGAAGGTCAAGATGCTAAAATAACGTTCCTAAAACTGCATTTAGGAATTTAAATAGCTTCCCTGGGGTTTGCTGAGGACAATCAATGACTGTCTCTTCACTGTCTTTGATGTCCATTGGGTCAGGCTGCAGCAACACAAATAAGTCAGAGGCTGTTAATAAAATGTTCTTTCTGCCTGAAAATTAGATTAGCAGAGTCTGATACATTTTATATTCCTTGATGACCCAGCATGGCCAGAGCAAAGCAGGAATACAAAAACCATCTGACGTACTTTGTCTTCTGCCGTTTTGGGAAGCTTCTCAGCTGGCATGGGAAGCAAATGCCCTACAGTCTCATGGGGTCTTTCTTGCGTCTGACTGGTTTATAGCTGGAAAAAAACATCCTCGGCTGGTTTCAGTAGCTATTTGTTACCAACTTAAAGATCAGGTTCTTCAAGGTAAACTGAAAATGACAATTGGAAAATAAACATGAGCCACTTGGTGTGTGTCCTCTATTGGACTGAAATGTGACCCATGTGCTGAGAGGTTAAGGGGTTAAATTGTTCTTCGGTCATTACAGCCCACAAAAAAAATCCTAGGTAAAGTCAGAGCTCATTGCTATAATAGTGGGGTGAGGTAGCTCTGAAACCTATCATGCTGCTTCATGTGTCTCTCCAATGATATCTGATACCCAGTTTCTTCAGTGTCATGGTTATCAACAGCTTAGGCTTATAAGAACTGACGTCAAAAAGCATTGAGCCGCTGCTCTCTTCTTGCTCTGGTTGTCACTCTGAGCTCATAAGAAAAGCATCAGGCATGTTTACACATGGTGAAGTTATTAAGGGCCCTCACAGAAGGGTTTTAAAGGATGGAGTCTCACCTGGAAGATGGCTGGCTTGATCTTAGCCCTTTTCTTCTGGCTGGAATACCTACCTCATAAAAACCGAAATGGGCCCCAGAGAACATTTATGTTCCCCAGCCTCATCCCTCCCTCTGATTTAAACCAGCTCCTAGTAAGAGATTTAAGACCACCCCGAATACAACTGCTTGTCAGGCCACTCATTTAGGGTCAGAAAGCAGCAAAGCATTTCAGCATGTGCCCACAGTTTGGGCACCTGCTCAGTCCTGTTGACTACTTACTCTAAGATGCTCCTGTCTTACAAACATAAAGCACTTCCCTAAGATTGGCATATAAACATTTATTTTTGCAAAAACAGTACAAATATGGATTCACAACAAAATTTGAACTTCAGATGTTCATTTACGAGGTTCTTAGCCGCAGGCTTCGAGAACAAAAAGTCTCATCTCACAGCACACATGTTATTTTTCTTCTTCAACAGAAAATGTCTTGCTTGAAATTTAGTTAAAATAAATAATTTATTGAAAGATAATGTACACTAGAGTTCATGGGACCCAATTCATCCCATTTAAAAGACTTTCAGAGACAAAGTATTGATTACTGTTCCCAAGAGGGGCACAAGGTCTTGAAATACATCAAAATATCTGCTTTCTGTGGACATATTTTCTCCTGAAATACTGGATATCTCCTTCTTCCAGCTGTGTTTCAGAGACCCAACCTTTTCTGACAAGTGCCTCAAAATGTAAGAATTTAAAATGTTAAAATTACCAGTTCTGGTGTTTGCAAAACGTTCTGTTTGACTAGAAACTATGTTTTCCAGTTATTTTGATCTCTCTCACCGCACTTTATGGTGACCAATTTATTTGCCAACAAAATATTGCCTTGCTCTGGTCTTTAGCTAATAGTGGTTAAATTCTGGGATGTATATATAGCTAATGTTTTACACATGAGCCTACTTGACTTCTTTTCAAGAAGAAGCCACTGGATCTTGGAAAACATCATCAAGCTGTCAACATTAAGTGTAGGACAAGGCAGTAAAGGGTTGAATAAATCATTCAAGCTTCTCGATTCTTCATGATGGTTGCTGAAATATATATTTTCAGAGGTAATGAAATACGCATTCACTGTACAATTCCATTATTTTAATGTAGCATTGACTCTTTGTCATATTGTCAGACCCTTTGCCTCCTCATTTTTCATTTAAGTTGTGTGGTGTTCATGTCTATAGCTGCTCAGAGCAGATGTGGATTAGGTCCAGGGTGGATGATGAGCAATCACAGCTAGTCTTGGTATTTCTGTTTGTGTAGTCTGTTATTCCTTTCCTTCCTTATCTCAGCAAGGTGAAGGACCTCATGAGAGCTTGTCAGAAGAGCAACACAGTAGTGCCCACCTTTCTGTATTTTCCCTATCATCTGTCCTAGTGTTAATGCATTTAGACTGTGTGCAACTAAGAAAAGTTGGCCATCATGAAATAATTTTAAATGATTTCAGGTTCTCAACTGTTCATTTGTAAGAGGCAGCACAGTTTCAGAAGTAGGAACCTCAGTTTATCCCTAACTCTCCCAGCATATAAAAGAGCAACATGGATTAGCAGTGGAGTTAGCCCATTCAGAATCAGGTTATTTAGCTTCAAGCTGTGACTTTGTCACTAATTTACAGAACAACTGCTGAGTTTATTTTTCCCTCATTTTGGCTGTCTGTAAAATGGGGTTTATTTTCCTGGTTATTGGTCTATTAAAGGAACACACATTGAAAGATCTTTTCCTCAAAGGGAATTTTGCTATTTTAAGTACAAGCGTTGTTTCCAAAACTGTTCCAAACACTGTGACCAGCCAATTGCTTGTCACAGCCTAAGCTGCTTTATCAACTGCATGATCGATGGTCTCACTTGCATTACAAGCTAAAGGCAAGAAGCAAGAAGGTTTCTTCTACAAGACAGCAGTGTTTTACTCTGTTATTGCCCTATGTGGGTAAGCCATTAAAGGGAAGGCAACATTCCTATATTCTACATCACCACATTGCCCCAGCAAATTATTCACATTTAGCACAAACTCTTTGGAAGATCTGATCCCAGTATTTCTCAAAAGCAACATGAACCTTCCTAAGTGTTTGCAAGATGCATCTTTCCCCTGGGCAAATGAGAACGAAGCAATCAGTATATGGAGAGCCAAAAGGAGACGTTAAAGAATGGCAGCACATCTTGGAAATCATTCAATGTGCTCTTTATTTCAAACTTCTTTACATGAAGAGCTGTATAAATAAGAATGGCCAGTTTTTAAGTGGAGGAGTAGATTTCTCTGTAACAATATAAAAATGATGTGTGGTAGCATGACCTTTTCAAAATGGATCTAAACTTCCTCTAGCCCCCGTGGGCTATCCCATATCTGCGTGGTTCATGTTACCCAGCACTCTGCTCACAGAGACATTTAGCTTTCAAATAGGTGGGTGTTGTTAACTTTCCTCTCTTCAGGGTGACTGCTTTTAGAGGTCCAACCAAGTTCCTTTTCAGTTCTTTCACTGTCTTTCCTTGCACAATTGTTTAAAATATACTGTTTTCCTTTTTTAGGTCGAAGTGGGTTGTATATTTAAATTTCTCACGCCTGTTAAAGCTTTAGAAGGTATCATTTACAAGGTCAATACTCAGGAATGGAAAACATCTTATAAAGTTTCAAACAAATTCTGGCCATATTTAGAAGGCAGTGTGTGACTTTGCTCCCCGTCTATAAACTACACGCTAATAGAAGAAGTTCACTACGTCTCGATCCTGCCTTGGCTGTGATCGTAGATAAGTCTCGGCTGAGCAAGGAGCCAGTGATTGGCTTATGTTGCACGTTATACCCTCTAACCTCTGACATGGCAAACATACGATAACAAGCATGAGTGAGCTCCCAGAGGGACGATGCTAAAGGCCACAGTGGATTAAACATTCTCAAGCATGACTTCTTCCAAAGGAAAAAGCAGGGGAAGAGCTCAAAGCAAGACACAGAGACTGCTGCTTAAGGGCCTTGAATAATTTTCCAATCCCATCTTGTTGAGCTACTTGCTGTATAACCACCCAAAATCTGCTTTGACAGAAGATCAGGTTTGCTATTTAAAGATCAGCAACAGTGGAGAAAGGCTGAAAGATGTTTGTTTCACTTTGTCCTTTCACTCAAGCTGGGGTTTTTTTGTTAATGTTTTAGGAATGTTTCCTTATCAGGATTATAAAAAATAAATACAGCTAGCACTTTGGCAGTCAAGAAGAACAATATAGATTAGAAAATGATTTAGTGCCCTTATTTCATTAACTAACCTAGATTGCATGATCTTATGAGCAATTATCCAAGTGAGTAATTCTCCTGTGTGAAGATCTTTGTTGAAATAAATGGAAATGTTCACATAAGCAAAGTTGTTCATATATCTTCAGATTCAGAAGGGTTTAATTTAAATTTAAGAACAGATTGTTTCCTTTAAAACTTAATTTTTAGTGAAAAATATCCCCTTCAGAGGATAAAGTTAAATGGAAATACTGTATTTTGATTAAAATTCTCTGTATCCCTTAACTACACATTAATAGAAAGAGTTTGTTACATGTACCTCCCCTGCCAGAATTAACTGTGATTATAAGCAATTTTCAGTGGACTTATGACTAGCTTATATGTGACATTTTTTCACAATTTCTATAAGCTTTGAGATCCACTGAAACCGAAGGATCTTCATCAATTCCCACCAGTCATTTATGGGGTGACACCACCAAAGGTTGGTAGCCCAATAAACACAGAAAACCAAGAAAGACTTGTGAAACAAACTGTTGAAATATATATAAAACTATAAATGAACAGATGAAAGCTGCATAGCTAATAAATCAATGAAACAAATCACCCAAAGCATAATATTTAGCCAGGAGATACAGGAGATTTCTGCTAAATCTACCGGAGACATCACTATCACTACTAGTATAATTTAGATTATGCTTAGGTATTAGGGTGATAGACAGGTACACAAGCTCTGTGTTTATAGGTTCAAACATTGTAAAGGTGTGAATTCTGTTGATTTGGGTTTTCCAGCATTTCATTTGTGAATAATGCTACAGTAGCTTCTCTTAAGTATGCCCTATGACATCGCAAAAAAGAATAATATGCTTATATTATGAACCAGGGTGTCAGGTCATGAGCTTCCTGTTTCATAAAGGTTTCCAGAAACTTGGAAGTTTCTGCTCTATGACAACTTATTAACACTTCTACGTATGAACGCTTACAGCAGAACAGAAACGAGAAGCATGATCCAGCTCACTAACAATATCCACACTTTGATACCAAGCTGATGATTTCAGTACAGCCCTTCTATAGAGAATTCTGTGATATTTCAGCTTAAAGAAAGAAAAACAAAATTAAAAGTCATTTAACAATGAAAGGAGGTTAGACAGGATTATTACAAGGTCTCACCTGACTTGGAAATGTATAAATGTATGTATGTGTTTGTATAATATTAGAATTTTTGTGAAGTCTAAGGGCACATACTAAGATAAGTGCTGTGAACACTTGGCAAGCCTATTAAACATGCTGTAGGATTTTTGGACATAACATGTATGTATAAACCACTAAACTACATTCTATCTCTTGTTTTGTCTCAACATTATCGTAAAATGTTTAGCTACATTTAGAATGTTTAGACGACATTTCAGCCAGTTTTTGGAGGATAGATCTGGGAATAGCACATTCATCTCGTTGGGGGACAACTTTTTACTTTGATTGCTTCAGATTTTCTCTGGTTGGAAGCGATAAGAGTCACCTCAGAAGAGACAGGAGATCCTATTTAAACAGCAAAGCTGTATTTCAAAACCTTCTCTGTCCCAGCATGGCAGAGTCATATAGATGCCTTTGGGGCTCTCCAGCATTTTCACAGAGAGACTATTAACTTGGATCCAAAACTGTGTCTGGCCAGACATTTCGAGTCCACAGAGAAAAGATCTGAAAAGCTTTATCTGAGCCTGATAACCATCACAGCTGAAGTATGGCTTTACTCCTGATTTACACCATTGCAGAGGATGGGAGAACCAGACTGGTTATGCTGATAAGGTTCTAGCAAAGTGAAACTAAACAAATCCTTAAAATGCCGTCAGCTTGTTTGTTTGCCTGTTGTCCAGTGACATCAGTCAAATGCCCAGTTTATCTTTATTTTTACTTGAATTGAATCCTTGTCAGGTTTTGCCAGTGTTGTGCCAAAGGCACGTAGCAAAACCACATAAAATTCATCCAGTTCGCTGTTTTCTTTGTAAATGCTCTAAAATGGGCTTGACTCTGTCCCAGAGGATCATTAAAGTTCCTGAACTTTCTGGGGCAAGCGTGACCAAGTTCAAAGCAAATCTGGGGTTGATTAATGGTTCTGATTGGAGACCAAGGAAAAGTCAAATTTACAGTCTGAGTTTTATGTTGAGTTTCTTGTGCGATTTCAGTCTGAAACTTGAAGCAAACATCAGGGGGTTGGAAGTCCACAAACACTGAAGCCATTGCTGGTACGATGTTCAGCTGGTGGAAGCTGGCGCAGCCCGGTGAGCTCCCTGGTGGCTTACGCATGCTGAAGACTTTGCTCCAATGCCAAATGAAGCAGTTGCTTTCTGTTAGGAGTGTTTAAAACATGAATAAAATTACACTGGACCAGGGCTAAATAGTTTCTTTAGAGATAGATAAGCTGGAGTTTTTTATTGGAGTTGGGCTGGTAGAATATAAGCTTCTAAGCATTTTGAGACATCCCAGGCTAAAGTGAAGAGCATTAATTACTACCAGAGTTGTAGTCATGAGAAAGTTGTTGCTGGTAAAAGGTTCACAATAATTCTGAAAAATTCATGAATGTTTTGGGAACGTCATTTCACCATTTAGAGATGCAGATGCCAAATGTATAGGACGTAGCAAGCGGCTCGGGAAGTAGGTGGTTTGCTGTTGTCACTTTTTATGGATGGCCGTCATTGAGAACAATGGCTCTAGCAGGAGCCGTTGGGAGGGGAGCCAAGTGGAAATATCACATCACAGCCAGCGTTTGCTGTTAGTCTGAAACCTCAGTGCCTCTCCATGACTTCATGGACAGAAAGTGCATAGAACAAAAGAACAATGCATTTTAGGCTTGGAAGAGTAATCCTTGTTTGAATGCATAATAGTGCTTATTGGACAATGAACTCCTTGTAAGATCATGGAAAAACCATTGTTGAAGGTCTGGAATACCTTTCTGCTGCCAACCCTGGCCCAGATTATTGTAGATTTTATTTCAAAGACTTTCTAGAAATTTGAATGTTTTGTTTGTTTCAGCAGGGATCACCCCTGTGTCAGTGATTTTCTGTTAATTCTGATCTTTGCTTTGCTCCAACCTTCATATCCTGAGATGAGTTAATTCCAAGCCAATGAGCTTGAATCAGTGTTTTTCTTGGAAAAATACGTTCCAAATCGCCAGCATTTCCCTTGCCACGAGTGCAGTCATGTAGCACAATGAGGAAGTCTGTTTGAAGGAACTGTCTGCTCGTACAGGACTGTCCCAGGGGAAAGACAGCCATGGCTGAAGCCCAGGAGTGAACTCACTCTCAAGAGTACAGGGTTGCTCAGCATCAAAGCCACACATGAATGGGTTGCCATAGCCTACAAAGAGTCATTGTGTAAAGCCATCCAAGTCATCCTGGGATCCTACAGATAGGACAAATAAAGAACCTGGCACAGTACAGGCTTAGGGTTCAGTCCCCACCTGGTGTTGAAGACACCTGAGATCACTTCTGTTTGTGCAGTACAGTGAAATACAAAAACCAGGGTTCCCAGTTTGTGGCTAAGGGAGACCCCAGTCAGGAGCTACAGTTGGTCTTAATTCTTTTTTTCTTTCCCTTCTTCTAAAAATTCCTTCCAAGACTGACACAACAAGGTTGGTCCCTGATTTCTTAAAGTCCCTAACCAATCCTGTCCATTAGCAGGAAGGGACAGCTAGGAACAGCCACCTTTCCAGGAGACTCACAGTTCAGATGTAGATGGACCGCCACAGCCTACATCAGCATCTCACTGGTGGTGTTACAGCTTGTACTGTGGCATGGGAGCATGCAATGGTCTAACAGGAAACCAGCCCCTTTGGTTTCACTTTGCTCCAGAAAACTCATGCATTGCTGCAGGTTTTAAGAGCTCCTATAGGTATGTATGTTCCTCTGTATTTCCATCAGCTCCCAGCATTTAAATTAAGGCTGTCAAAATTCCTGTAATTCCCCCAGACCTCTGCCATCCACTTGAAAAATAGTGCGGGGAAGAAGGAACAGGAGCAAAGGGAGGCACACTATAAAGCCTTGCATATGTCAAAGGTGGATCAGTGCCCAGTTGTTGTTATCAAGCAGATAATTACGCCTGGTAACAGTGAACCTTCAAAGGTTGGGCTTTTCAACACTTCTTGTTAACATGAGGTGTGATTTGGTTTGGATGCTGGACATGGGGGGTGATTGCAGCGTCCAGAGTCCTTTTGTACAAAGTCAGGACTTTTACTATGAGACATGATGCAAGTGAATAGCATGCTGCTTGTGCTGCGGAGGGAAGGAAAAGGAAATATTGCACCTTAAAAGCATTATGTCTGAACAGGCTGGACTTTATCTGAGTATGTCCAAACAAAAAGTCTGTTAGTGTTTCTTTTAGGAGGGCATTTCAGACTTTCATACTTTGGTGTTTTTAACCACCTTTCTAACCATCTTTCTGAGGAAGCAACACAGACCTTTTGAGGGTTGGAGGAGATTACCAGTTGCAGAGATGCTTTACTACACTGGCTTGGGCATAGCATGATCCTAACACAGCCATGTGGCTTCCAGGCATAGGAGAAACATATCCAGCCCAGATGACAGCATGGACAGGTTTGTCTGCAGCCATCTGTGTAAATAGTGGGACCTTTTGTCCTAGATCCAGATGTGTCTTTTCCAGATGTGATTGTGACCTTCTGCTCTTAGATATCTACTATGTGGAGGCTGCTACCCTTTTCCTAACCCAACGTCCAGCAAATTCACCAGGATTGTTCCAAGCCATTAATTTTTACATAAGCCATTGTGTCGTGCCAGACCTGGATTTGGGAGAACCCACATAGCCATATCTACCAGGAGAAAGGTATGGGAAAGTAGGAAAATTGAGAAAAGCCCAGTGTCTGTGGGAATGAGTGGGCCAACAGATGCAGATAGCTATTCTCACATAGTTCCACCTGGAACCTCACACAAAACTGCAACAAAATCAACAAGATTCATGTTTTAAAGAATTAAACATTAATGCCAAACATGAAACATTCTTTGTGCATTGAGCTGAATGGTTGGTTAATTCTCAGTCTCCAAATATAATACAAATGATTTGAGCTATTTGGCATGAGTTATGGCTTAATTAACATTTTTGGCATTTTTAGTAGGACTCTTAAATAACAGAAGTGGCATCTGAATGGAAATTGGAATAGGCCAGCAAAAGGAAAAGTGCTTTTAAGGTTTTGGAGAATTAGCAAAAACCTCCAAAATGTCAGAAGATGTTAAAATTTGAAACCAGTTGAGGTCTTATTTATAAAATGGTGTCAGAATTGATTTGTCCTTCATTTGTGGGTGTTCTGTCTCCAACGCTGACATTGTTAAGTTAAGCAGGCAATAATGTTTCAAGTCAATACACAATACACAACTGCCTGCCTCCATTTCCATGCAAGTGTGAGTAGCTAAGGCATGTTTCTCCAAGGACTGTTTATGATGCTTGACATTGTTACATCATCATTAAAAACCTCCCTCTTTACTGATGTGAAAAACACATTTTGGAGCTTTCTAGGCCATTTACTTTGTCTGCTCTGTGGATATACGGCAGACTGTCATCCCTCCCAGGCAACGATCGTGTAACTGGATCCAAAGAAAATTCTTCAAACTTTATTGGCCACGGAAAACTAAAGTCAATTGGTTAAGAAGAAAAGTGTTTATTATGTTTACTCTGGCATTCTAGCCACGGAGAATTATTAATCATTAAGATCCAGATACATGAAGTTTGATTATTTTTTTTTTTCTAAGCAGGGCTTTGCCAATTCATTAAACATAAGTTGAAATAAGCCTCAACGAGAATGTTTTTTCCTCATCTTTTAAAATAATTTTCTGTTATCATACTGCACTTGCTGCACTCCATCAAAATAGTCACCAAGGTATTCCTGAGGGCCTGGAGAGTGTAGAAATGCTTCTTCCTCTTGTCCTGTATGATTTCTGGGGTGTCAAAGATAGACACAACAGTGTTCCATCCATTTCCATTGAGCTCATCTTGAGCTGAATCAGGCTGAAGCCATGGGAAACTGTGGATTTGTCCACCTTTTGCAGAGAGAATTAGGACCAGCGAGGCTCCTCCATACACAGGACATATTAAAGGAAATAAATTCGCAGATACAACAGTAATGAATCATGATTGTTATACTGGATCTCCATTCTCTGCTAAAATGTTTTCTCTTGAGAGCAATAGCAGAGGTGTTGTAGGGAAATAGCCTCTCTCAACCTCACCAGCAATCAGAGGACTTGCTGTACTTCCAGTTCTAGCATACACTCCCTCTTTGAATGGCCCCTGGTTATCCTTCAAGCTGCATGGTTTAGTGCATTACAGTTTTGGTAACAGAAAATTGGCACTATTCCTTGGACTCTGCTTTAATAGCATCAATATAACTGCTGAGATATATTTTTATTCCACTGACGTATGTAAAAATGCACTGTCCGGGGGTGCCAGGATCTCCCTTTCTACCTCCTTCCCAGCTGATACCACTAAGGAAGAGCAGAAATTGCAAATGAGTGTATCACCCGGTTTGCAGGCTCCTGTCTCCTCAGATTTTGCCTTCATTGAAGAGATTGTCCTTCCTTTGAATGTGCGAGCCAGGAACAGAGCAATTACAGGTCCTCATGTGAACTAAACTAATAATGACCTTCTGGAGATGTGCACACATTGCTGTGAAACATGGAGGTACCCCAGTGAGCCTTAAGCAACTTCATTCAGGTCATAGGAGCAGTTTAGTCAAGAGACCATAGGATTATTCATCCTAACAAAAGGTAGCCCAGTTTTGGCTTTGGATGTCCTTGTCGATGTTCAGGGTACACCATGATTTTACACTGAACTTCAAACATCTTGGATAGCATTGCCTTTAGACAAGTGTTGATCCTCATACAAGCTACAGAAAGAGCAGGGTCTCCTTTCCTTCTCTTCACAAATGCATCATATTACTTCTTGTTTCCAAAGCCTGGACTAAACTGTGCTCTTTGCTTTCATCCTGATATAGTATGAATGCAGAATGAGACTGGGAGTCACAACTCTGCAGGTCAGACATGGGATGTTTTATCAGATATTTGACTTAGACCTGGCTAGATCCAACCTGCACACAGTGGATGAGCCAAGAGGCATCAGCAAATACAAAAGCAACAGATTCATCTCCCTGAAGATGTATCCTCCAGGCTGGTGGCCAGAAATTGCAACTCCAAGTTGACATAAGCAGTTTTGACAGCCCCTAGAAAAGACATAATTCAGTGGTATATTAGATAACTTATAATAAAGTTAAACCATGACCTTTCCTTCCTCCCTCCCCTCCTTTTTCCCCAAGGGAGAGGCTGTAGAGCTGTATCTGGGAATTAGAAAGCAACATGGGTGGTGACCCCCTGGTGCCAAGACTGTCATGAAGAATAAACCATATGTTGTGTCTTTGCATGTTGGGAGGTCACAGCTCTGAACACCTAACAACTGTTTTTCAGCCTGCACAACTTAGCATGCCCAGGAGAACCATTTAGGAAGCAAAAAACAGCCTGGGGAGCACAACCAAAAGGGGCCGACCTATTCATTTGTTTTCAGATGCAAAGCCAACAAGGCCAATGTGATGTGCCACTAACCCCAGGTTTGCAGCCTTCTGAAAAATCATTACAAACACCGGCGGCAGCTGTGCTGTGACAAAATTCATACTTCTACCAGCTGGGAGCCTACTAGCAAATGCTCCCATACTCTGTCAGCATCTGGCGATAGCCCTTTCTCAGATAACTGGTGGTCCAAGGGAAAACCAAGGGCCATGAGCTAAGGTTGAAACAATTTTCTTGACAGAAAGACCCAGATGTGGGGCCATCCACTGATGGCTTTTGGCATGGGCTGGGGCAGGAGCTGTGCTCCTCAGACAAGAGCAGCCTGTGCTTGAAAGCACATCAGCCAGCTGTTTGAGATCTTGCAGAGGAGACATGAGTAGGTATCTCCCCCCACTTTCTACCATCCATCACAGAGCTTTACTGGACACTCACATTTTTGTTCTCTAATTAAAGCTTCTGTCAGGTGCTTTTAAATTATAGCCCCGATTACAGACATCAGATCAAAATTCAGCAGCCTTTGGAACCTGCCATTTTATTTAATTACTTGCAGTAAATTATTTTGACACCCTCAATTAACAATGTCCGTCACTTCAGCCCAGTGAAGATGAGTGTGAGGAATTTGCCATTTGATCTGTTTTGTCTGGTGGAAGGGTGCATAAAGAAAAAATATCACCTTTGCATAAACGTAGGAAGAATTTGAGTAGATTCAACCACATAAATTAGAAAATATTAATAATTTCCTTGTCTATTAAAATTTTGTTGCTAAAGTCTTGGGTGTATTTTGACTGGATTAATTAAAATTAAATTAAAACCATTACTGCATATCCAGAAGTGGAACTGGTCACTGGTGGAGAGACAGGATGGTTCCTCATACATGGGTGTGATGATATAAGACCCATCAGAAGGAGGATTGCTCCCTGTGAAGCTCATTTTTAGATACTAAAACGTATCCTTATACAACAGTGCTTGATCAAATCCCCAGTGCATTAACCCATGCCCACCCAGCTGAGGGTATCATCTATGCCTCCCCACACTGTTTGAAGACCCCGATGCACAACATGTGTGGACCATTCTGTGAACCAAACACTTTGCTGCTTCACTGACCAGAGCAATATTAACTTCCATCATTCTCAGTCACTTTAACAGCCTTGTGGGTGTTGATGATGGCGCTAATTAGCCATGTTCTTTAATTTATTAAAATCATAAATATTTCACTCCAAGGGTGGTTTTGGGGGGGAGAAGAAGGGGGCGGGAAGGTTAAAGGGAGACAACTGCATGAAATTCTTTGGCTGATTAAACTTTCCATAAGCTACAGCAGTATTTTACGTCTCTGAAGTGCTTCAGCGGCACATCAGCCTTGGTATCTCATTCTTTGCCCTGTTTATTTTTAATTATGACTATTATTTTATTTATCGTGGATAACGTTAAGATATGGTATGGTTGGCTGGAAAAGCCAAAGAGCACAAAATCATTTCAGAGTCAGAAGCTTAAATAAAGAGCAAAGGAGCAGCAAAGCTGTAAAACAGGTGGAGTTAGAAAGATGTAATATATTGCTCTACTTTGGAAGCTCTGGAATAGTTTTTAGTACCGTACGTACACAGACCTACGCTTCTTTTGAGAAGTAACCTACTATCCAAACATTGCTTCTAACAAACAAATCTGCATATCTGTATTTGCTGTCTTAAACAGATCACACTTAAAAAACTTAAAAGTCTTGCTGTGTCACAGTCAGCTCAGAAAAGCTTTGTATTTCTCCTGTAAAATTCTTGTTATGGCCATTACAGATTTCACTAGAGTTAGATTCGCAAACAAAAGCAAAAACTGAGGGCAATGAAGGAGCCCAAATCTTGATCCTAAAGTGTAAGGAAGAGATTAATTCAGGCTATCAGAGAGTTGTATTTTAGTACTTGTTTTTCTGTGGATGATTTCTACGCCCATGGACATGTGGAAAACGTAGGTGCTCCATGGGCAGCCACAAATGTGTTGTATGCTGCAGCTCAGTTGCTTATGAGCAGGCTGGCTGGGTTGTCATGGTGCATGCCTTGAAGCTGTTAAGAAGAGCTAAGCATGCCTCAGTTTCCCTGTTGCACAGTGGAAATGGATCCTTATCTTATGGGTTGAGGTGGGAGAAAAGGGAGAATTTGAGAAAGCCAAAGACTGTGGGGTGCTCAGGTGTCATAGAGCCTTTTATCAGCTGCAAAAGCCTGCGGCTATTGTAAATCATAAAGGAGAAGGATGAGAGGAGTTACTGATCCTGGAATGTGAGAGGTGAGATAAAATAAACGGAAAACACCAGGGCTAAAATCTCAGCTCATTCCAACCCAGCCCTGGCTGAACCCCGGGATGTGATTTCCCTCAGTAGCAGATAAAGGGGCAGACAAAATGATGCTAAAATACCTGGGATTACCTGTCCTCTTCTCCCCCTTTAAAATATCCCCTCCATCCATCCCTAGCGTGGGAGATGCCAGAGATATATGGCCCATTGTTCATGGATGCTTTGGGAGATGCAATCTGTTCCTCATTGTCCGGTAATAGCTTGATTATCTAGGGGGTGAAAATGCAGAGTGGTTGTGCCCAACGAACCATGAAATTGCCACTGCTCCAAGGAACCATTTATCATGAGCCCTTTAGAGTGAGGAGGGCCAGCGGCTCGGTGGGAGACGTGGGGCAGGTATTCATCCAGAGCCTGGATCCTGGAATGCGCCCGGGATGGTCCCATGCTGAACTTTTCAAGGAGCAAGTGAACCCTGGAAGACGATGGGAGACCTTCCTGGGGAATTGAGAGCACTGCAATGCCGTGAGACAAATGGTTGCAAAGTCTGAAGAACACATTAGGAACGTTGCCGGAGGAACATGGTTGAGGCTTTTTTTTATTTGCTTCCATTTCAGCAGAGAGGAAACTTGTGTGAACCCATTAAGCTTTAATTCCACTGGGCTCAGGCCATGTATTTTGTGTCAAGCCCATGGTTAGAATGTGAGTGAGCAACTTCTAGAAGTGTACAAAGAATCTGGACACAGACAGGCCTCCCCGGGGCAGATTCTTCTTTTAATGACCCTGGCCCCTAGCTTAGGAACTAATTTATAAGCTAAATCTAATTCCTGCTTGGAAGCTGCTGCCCAAAGCTGTTTCTGCCAGGAGTTCCCACAGAGCCGAGCTGAAGACAGGATACTTCCCCACTAACTAAGCTGCAATAAGTGAGCCACCCCACTGGGTCAGGTATTCAAAGTCCTGAAGCTTATCTAAAAGTTTCTGATATCATCATCGGATGGCAAGAAGACATTTGGTTTTGCTGCGCAGGAATGGGTCCAACATGGGTATGAATATGGTCCTAGCAAAAAAAATCAATGTATTTGCACCTCAAAGGAATAGAAATGCTGATTTCAACTGAACTTTACTTAAAAGTACAAATCTACCCCAAAGCAACTTGAGTTTCCCACCGCTGGTGGCAAGGACTGATATTCTGTCTGATGCTTGTCAGCTGAACCAGCCCAGCAGGGGCTTGGTGAGCTAGATAAATTGGGAGAGCTGAAATCTGTGGGGGCAAAAGGCACTGCAAATAAATAAGGAGAGTGGGTTTTGTGAGCTCCTCCCTTCCAGCTCAAATCCAGGAGTTACGAAACTTGATACAGGGAATCCTACGGGGCCTTAGAGGAAAGGAATTTACTCCCACCCATCCTGGGTTCAGCCTAACTCCTCATTTTTTGTGTTATTTGAGCCCTATGGCCTGGAAAAGTGTCTGCACATTTTCTGCCCAGAGACCCATCCCACCCTAACCCCGTGCTCCTCTGTCCCTCTCACAGAAAGGCCACCTGCAGAGCAGAAGCTCCCATGGCTTGGACCCAGGAGCATCCCTGCACAGCTCCACGCGTGGGGGCAGGAATTTCCTCCTGGGTGTATAAATACCAGAGACACAGGGATCCAGTGCAAAGGGCCACTCTGCTCGGAAAGCGCTAAGAAACTTCCAGGAATTCAGTTCAATAATTTTTCTCCACGCCATATTATTTACTGAAATAGAGTCCCAAGGGCTGTATATTACTTTTTTGTTAATGAGGAATTGTAAATAACCGGGACACTACTTTGAATCCCGCTATTTATCGAAAGCACTGGTGTGTGTTGCCCTATTAAATGAACGGTCATTGCCAGATCTCTGGCTGGTTTATAACAGTCCCTTCTGATGAGTGTTTTATTAACTGGAGAAATGATGAGATTTTATGGTAATTCCAAATCTCGTGACAGTTTGTTGTGTAAATCAGAGTTTACAAGACTTGGAACCCATTTATCCAGTTTCCATCATCTAAATTGTGACAGGGTGGATCTCACCCAGGGACACGTGTAAGATAAATGCCTTAATTTCTCTTTAGCTTTTCAGTGCATGGTGCTACATTTGTGCTGTAGCCTGCTGCTGTGTGATTAAAACGTATTGTAGTCTCTGAATATAAGAATACTGTCCTCTGTTGATCAGAAAAGAAACAACTGCTGTTCATACACCAGAAAGCACCAGCAAAAGAAATTCCCACTAAAATCTCACTGTAAAGATCAACCTGTGTTTCATAATTCCCCCTTCATGGTTATTCACAGCCTGGGATACCTTTGAAAATCAGTGTGCAATGAGATTTGGGGGCTCCTGGATTACTCATGTAAATCACATATCACAGCTACTCTTGTGTTTTGGCAGAAACAGTGATATGTGTGATTGATCTAGAGCTCTCCAGTTACTGATAGTTAAAACTTTAGCAGGCAGAAAAAGAAATACCTCACTCTCTGAAAACAGTCTCTGGCTGATGCTACGAAGAAGAGTGTACTAAAATGAAAAGGGAGGTGAAATGAGTCTAAATGAGGAAAAGAAAGCTTATTCTGAAAAAATCGAGGGGTTAGATGCTGCAGGGGCTGCAGTGGGTAATGCTTACAGCACTTTATCTGGCCACAGTTCACACTAAACATAGCATCTCCCAGTTCTTCCTTCTCTGCATCCCCCCGGCTCCAACAGCTCCCTCTCCTCTTGACAAGAAAGAAACCCAAATGCAGATTAATTTGCTGGGAAAAGAGGTGTGAGCAGCTGAGTCAATAGTCGCGTATTATCATAACGACCTGTCACACAGTGACATGTCAGTGGCCCCACCGTCAGGAGGTAGTGGCAGCACTGGCTGCTTGCCCCAGCAGGGATGCTCAGATGAGAGAGGGGAGGCTCCTGCAGTGCTGTCCCACACCTAAAAATGCAGCAGCTTGATCCCTGCCAGCATAAGGACAGCGCTGTGAGATGCTCTTTAATTACTGGAGGCCAATTAGCAGTGTAACCGTACATGACATACACCCCTGGGCTCAGTACTAGTGAGAAAATGTTGCTCCAAAGCAGGACAATGTTTACTGCTTCAGCACACTGTGTTGTGTTGATGCAGGAGAGGGTTCGCTGATGAGTGGTTGCCCTGAGGCTGTTTCAGCTGGTTTCATGTCCCTTTTTTCCAGGTCAAGGAGACACATGAACATGCAGTCCTTTCTGCCTTCTCCAAATTTCAGCTTCAGGCATGCAGGGACTACACCTATTTACATTAGCCACAGGGCTGTCCTCTTAGGTTTCTTACCACTTGCTTGTTAGTGATCTTGTAGACAGAACTGTAATGTAACTGAATTATTGCCTAAATCCTAAAAAAGAGAAGGCAAGCTGAGATTTTAAAGGAAACCCCAATTTTTGGGTTGTTTTCCTTCATCACCTGATATCATGGCATCACATTTTGTTCTGCAAATATAAAAGACGTGTATTGACTTGAAAAATAAAATGAACAAAAGCTTGGGTTCTCATCACATCCAGGAGCTGCAGGGGGGTTGGAACTAGATGATCTGAAGGTCCTTTCCAACCCTAACTATTCTATGATTTTATGATTCCATGATTTAAGGCAAGTACAATATGTTGCAAGACTCACTTATTGAACCATGTTAATTAGACACACGGCACATTTGAGGTTCTTTGTTCAGCAGTTCCAGAGTTCAGAGACATTTGCAGTTCAGGATTTTGGATTGGTCGAGGCTGAATCTTTGCAAGACTCTGATCCAAAGCTGAGTTCAGCTTTCAGGCACCACTTGGCATGAAACTGTTGACTGTATGCTTTTCATTGCAGCCTGTCCCTGAATATAACTGAACATCACTCACAGCTTTACCTGCCTTGCTCTTTTCTTTTCAGTATGCTGTTCTGCTCACCCATTAGGCTCAGGCTGAGCTCCTTAGAGCTTTTCACCTTGGGTTATGGTGTTGTTTTACCTGGTTGTGAGACGGAAAGCAATGATGCCATCACTTAGCTCTCACTAGACAAGTCTTGCTCTAAATTAGTCACTTGAAAGCAACAGCCGAGCAGTCAGCTGGCAAGAAACTCTGGGACAAAAATTTTCCATGTGCTATTTTTAATATGAAATGGGTCTGAAAGCAAAGACTGGGATGGGCTTTTCTAGCAAAGAAGGAGGTACAGATGCCAACTGTCCCTATTTAGGAAGGATAGTTTCTATCCGTTGCCTTTTTTTTAAGGCAAAATACCTCTTATTTTTTCCATTCTGTCCTTCTTTGAAAGCTCTCACGGTTCAAAATATGTCAATGGACTTTAAAGGTGTGTCTATTTTCCTCTCCTAAACGTGCTTATTTATAGCTTAAAAAATGCCACTAACAAGCCTGGAAGAGGGCACAAATAAGGGTTTTGCTTTCTAACATAGGAATTACAGAATAAACAGGGACCTTGTGAAGAGTGGGTTGTAGGTGGATCTTGTCATGTTACTGCGCAAAACACCCAGAAAACCCAGGTTCAAACTTCTTAAAACAATTGTCTAATAAACACACTAAAGTCAAGTGACTCAGACAGGAACAAAAGTCACAACAGGTACAAGAAACCCAAAATAATATCAAGGTCAGAGATCCCGCCACAGCTCCCATGCGAGATCAGAAAACCTTATCTATGCAGACATTGGTGCAGATTTCCCATGAAGGCTTGTGCGTGAAGAGAAACCACTTAAACTTATCTTATTGGTGCTGTTTCCTTGCACCAGCTCTGGGCTTTCTGTCTCTCTGATCCCCAAAACATGAAAGAATCTTTCCCCTTCCTCTTACCAAGCACAGTAAGACTCTTTTACCAGCTAAAAGCAACTTTTCCTGCTTGCTGCAAATGCTGTTTTGGGTGTCCACCCTCTGAAATGAGAAATCTGAGCTGGCTTGACTGGACACTGACGTCCCCCAGGGCTGCCCTGTGTTCTGATGAAGTGCAATCGTTGAGGGAAAAAAACATTCCTGATGCAAACACTCTCGATTGTGAATGCGGAATTCTTCCCCTGTGGAAATCCCATGGCTGCTGGAAACGTGCAGCTCCCACAGACTTCATTGCCAATAAGCTCCTTTTAAGGAACGACAGCCGAAAACAAAAGCAAGGCTGTAAGCTTATTTATCTCAAACGTCAAACGAACAGTCATGTATCACTTTGGTCTGATTTGCCCAGTGCTGCTTAACAGTTGATCTGAGCCAAATTTGGGAGTAGTGGGAGGAACAAGAATTCAGCCCCATTAGTTTGTTATATGTAAAAATATGTTAGAAACTAGAGCTCCAGTGATCCATGAGAAAAGAAAATAAAGAGGAAAAGGAAGGGGAAGGGGAAGGG